>NC_012871.2:32619802-32779442 GCF_000003195.3 Sorghum bicolor
GCATAATGATTAGCATTCGAATAGAGCAGGTCGGGCCTGCACATGAGCGTTTTATTCTCGAGGTGCTATCGGGTGCGTGTAAAATGGTTTCTTCGTGTAGGGTGTGTTAGGCGGCACGCATGCACGTATGTTGTTCCAAAAGTAACACTGTCTCTAAACGAAGCGAAGCAAGATTCTATATGTCACACACATCATCAAGGAGTTATTTAGGTGCGTCCAAATTGATTTCTGAGCATATTGTATGTTCTATGGAAACCGTGCATCTATCTTGCATCAAGATTAGCACTATCTCCAAACAGACCAAACCGAGCTTTCACTTGAGCCCCTTGACCTAGGAGTACCATCGGGTGCGTCCAAAATGGTTTCTTATCCTATGGTGCATTAGGTGCAAACCGTGCACCTATCTTGCACCAAAACTAACACTATCTCTAAACGGACCGAAGTGAGATTCCATATGACACATGTCATCTAGGAGTTCCATCTGGTGCATCTAAATTGATATCTGAGCATATGGTGCACCAATCTTGCATCAAGATTAACACTATCTCTAAACAGACCGAACCGAGTCTCCACTTGAGCCTCTTCACCTAGGAGTACCAACAGGTGCTTCCAAAATGGTTTATTAGACTTTGGTACATTAGGCGCAAACCGTGCACATATCTTGCACCGAAACTAATACTATCTCTAAGCACACCAAAGCGAGATTCCATATGACACACGTCATCAAGGAGTTCTATCGGGTGTGTCCAAATTAATTTCTAAGCATATGGTACGTTCCATGCAGACCGTGCATCTATCTTGCATCAAGATTAGCACTATCTCCAATTAGACCAAATCGAGCTTTCACTTGAGCCTCTTACCTAGGAGTACCATCGGGTGCGTCCAAAATGGTTTCTTAGCCTATGCTGCATTATGTGCAAACCTTGCACCTATCTTGCACCGAAACTAATACTGTCTCCAAACAGACCAAAGCAAGATTTTGTATGACACACGTCATCTAGGAGTTCCATCATGTGTGTCCAGATTGATTCCAAAGCATTTTGTATGTTCCATCCAAACCATGCACCTATCTTTCATCAAGATTAGCACTATCTCCAAACAGACCGAATCAAGCATCCACTTGAGCCCCTTCACCTAGGAGTACCAACAAGTGTGTCCAAAATTGTTTCTTAGACTATGGTGCATTAGGTGCAAACTGTGCATCTATCTTACACCAAAACTTACGATGTCTCCAAATGGACCGAAGTGAGATTCCATATGACACACGTCATTAAGGAGCTCCATCGGGTGCATCCAAATTGATTTCCAAGCATATGGTATGTTCCATGCAAACCATGCACCTACCTTGCATAAGGATCAGCACTATCTCCAAACTGACCGACCCAAGCTTCCACTTGAGCCTCTTCACCCAAGAGTACCAAATAGTGCGTCCAAAATGGTTTCTTAGACTATGGTGCATTAGGCACAAACTATGCACCTATCATGCACTAAAACTTACAATGTCTACAAACGGACTGAAGCAAGATTCCATATGACACACGTCATCTCGGAATTCCATTGGGTGCGTCCGAATTGATTTCTAAGCATATGGTATGTTCCTTGCAAATCATGCACCTATCTTGCATCAAGATTAGCACTATCTCCAAACAGATCAAACCGAGCTTCCACTTGAGCCTCTTCACCGAAGTACCAACAGGTGCTTTCGAAATGGTTTCTTAGACTATGGTGCATTAGGCGCAAACCATGCACATATCTTGCACCGAAACTAACACTGCTTCTAAATAGACCAAAGCGAGATTCCATATGACACACGTCATCGAGGAGTTCCATCGGGTGCATCCAAATTGATTTCCAAGCATATGGTATGTTCCATGCAAACCATGCACCTATCTTGCATCAAGATTAGCACTATCTCCAAACAGACCAAACTCAGCTTCGACTTGAGCCTCTTCATCGAGGAGTACAAACAGGTGCGTCCAAAATGGTTTCTTAGACTATGGTGCATTAGGCACAAACTATGCACCTATCTTGCACCAAAACTAACATTATCTCCAAACAGACGTCATCTAGGAGTTCCATTGGGTGCGTCCAAATTGATTTCTTAACATATGGTACGTTGCATGCAAACTGTGCAACTATCTTGCATCGAGATTAGCACTATATCCGAACAGACCAAATCGAGCCTCCACTTGAGCCTCTTAAACTACGAGTACCATCGGGTGTGTCTAAAATGGTTTCTTAGCCTATGGTGCATTAGGCGTAAACCGTGCACATATCTTCTACCAAAACTAACACTGTCTCTAAATGAACCGAAGCAAGATTCCATATGACACACATCATCAAGAAGTTATCAGATGCGTCCTAATTGATTTCTGAGCATATCGTATGTTCCATGCAAACCGTGCATCTATCTTGCATCAAGATTAGCACTATCTCCAAACAGACCAAACTGAGCTTTCAGTTGAGCCCCTTGGCCTAGGAGTACCATCGAGTGCGTCCAAAATGGTTTCTTATCCTATGGTGCATTAGGTGCAAACCGTGCACCTATCTTGCACAGAAACTAACACTGTCTCTAAATGGACCGAAGTGAGATTCCATATGACACATGTCATCTATTAGTTCCATCTGGTGCGTCCAAATTGATTTCTAAGCATATAGTATGTTCCATGCAAATCGTGTACCTATCTTGCATCAAGATTAGCACTATTTCTAAACAGACCGAACCGAGCCTCCACTTGAGCCTCTTCACCTAGGAGTACTAACAGGTGCTTCCAAAATTGTTTCTTAGATTTTGGTGCATTAGGCGCAAACCGTGCACATATCTTGCACCGAAACTAATACTGTCGCTAAACACACCAAAGTGAGATTCCATATGACACACGTCATCAAGGAGTTCTATCGGGTGTGTCAAAATTAATTTCTAAGCATATGGTACGTTCCATGCAGACCGTGCATCTATCTTGCATCAAGATTAGCACTATCTCCAAATAGACCAAACCGAGCTTTCACTTGAGCCTTTTACCTAGGAGTACCATCGGGTGTGTCTAAAATGGTTTCTTAGCCTATGCTGCATTATGTGCAAACCTTGCACCTATCCTGCACCGAAACTAACACTGCCTACAAACAGACCGAAGCAAAATTTTGTATGACACACGTCATCTAGGAGTTCCATTGGGTGCGTCCAAATTGATTTCTAAGCATATGGTTTGTTCCTTACAAATCATGCACCTATCTTGCATCAAGATTAGCACTATCTCCAAACAGATCAAACCAAGCTTCCACTTGAGCCTCTTCACCGAAGTACCAACAGGTGCTTCCAAAATGGTTTCTTAGACTATGGTGTATTAGGCGCAAACCATGCATATATCTTGCACCGAAACTAACACTGCTACCAGATAGACCAAAGCGAGATTTCATATGACACACGTCATCGAGGAGTTCCATCGGGTGCATCCAAATTGATTTCCAAGCATTTGGTATGTTCCATGCAAACCGTGCACCTATCTTGCATCAATATTAGCACTATCTCCAAACAGACTGAACCGAGCATCCACATGAGCCCCTTCACCTAGGAGTACCAACAAGTGCGTCCAAAACAGTTTCTTAGACTATGGTGCATTAGGTGCAAACTGTGCACCTATCTTGCACTGAAACTAACAATGTCTCCAAATGGTCCGAAGCGAGATTCCATATGACACACATCATCAAGGAGTTCCATCGGGTGCATCCAAATTGATTTCCAAGCATATGGTATGTTCCATGCAAACCGTGCACCTATCTTGCATCAAGATTAGCACTATCTCCAAACAGACTGAACCGAGCTTCCAATTGAGCCTCTTCATCTAGGAGTACATACAGGTGCATCAAAAATGGTTTCTTAGACTATGGTGCATTAGGCACAAACTATGCACCTATCTTGCACCGAAACTAACATTGTCTCCAAACAGACTGAACCGAGCTTCCACTTGAGCCTCTTCTTCTAGGAGTAGAAAACAGGTGCGTCAAAAATGGTTTCTTAGACTATGGTGCATCAGGCACAAACTATGCACCTATCTTGCTCCGAAACTAACATTGTCTCCAAACAGACCGAAGCGAGATTCCATATGACACACGTCATCTAGGAGTTCCATTGGGTGCGTATAAATTGATTTCTTAACATATGGAACGTTCCATGCAAATTGTGCAACTATCTTACATCAAGTTTAGCACTATATCCGAACAGAACAAATCGAGCCTCCACTTGAACCTCTTCAATACCATCGGGTGCGTCCAAAATGGTTTCTTATCCTATGGTGCATTCGGTGCAAACCGTGCACCTATCTTGCAGTGAAACTAACACTGTCTCTAAACGGACCGAAGTGAGATTCCATATGACACATGTTATCTAGGAGTTCCATCTGGTGTGTCCAAATTGATTTTTGAGCATATCATAAGTTCCTTGCAAATCCTGCACCTATCTTGCATCAAGATTAGCATTATCTCTAAACAGACCGAATCGAGCCTCCACTTGAGCCTCTTCACCTAGGAGTACCAACAGGTGCATCCAAAATGGTTTCTTAGCCTTTGGTGCATTAGGCGCAAACCGTGCACATTTCTTGCACCGAAACTAATACTGTCTCTAAGCACACCAAAGCGAGATTCCATATGACACACGTCGTGAAGGAGTTCTATCGGGTGTGTCTAAATTAATTTCTAGGCATATGGTACGTTCCATGCAGACTGTGCATCTATCTTGCATCAAGATTAGCACTATCTCCAAAAAGACCGAACCGAGCTTTCACTTGAGCCTTTTACCTAGGAGTACCATCGGGTGCGTCCAAAATGGTTTCTTAGCCTATGCTGCATTATGTGCAAACCTTACACCTATCTTGCACCGAAACTAACACTGTCTCCAAATAGACCGAAGCTAGATTCCATATGACACACGTCATGAAGGAGTTCCATCGGGTGCATCCAAATTGATTTCCAAGCATATGGTATGTTCCATGCAAACCGTGCACCTATCTTGCATCCAGATTAGCACTATCTCCAAACAGACCGAACCGAGCTTCCAATTGAGCCTCTTCATCTAGGAGTACAAACAGGTGCGTCAAAAATGGTTCCTTAGACTATGGTGCATTAGGCACAAACTATGCACCTATCTTGCACCAAAAGTAACATTGTCTCCAAACAGACTAAACCGAGCTTCCACTTGAGCCTCTTCATCTAGGAGTACAAACAGGTGCGTCAAAAATGGTTTCTTAGACTATGGTGCATTAGGCACAAACTATGCACATATCTTGCACCGAAACTATCATTGTCTCCAAACAGACCGAACCGAGATTCCATATGACACACGTCATCTAGGAGTTCCATTGGGTGCGTCCAAATTGATTTCTAAACATATGGAACGTTGCATGCAAACTGTGCTACTATCTTGCATCAAGATTAGCACTATATCCAAACAGACCAAATCAAGCCTCCACTTGATCCTCTTCAACTACGAGTACCATCGGGTGCGTCTAAAATGGTTTATTAGCCTATGGTGCATTAGGCGTAAACCGTGGACATATCTTCTACCAAAACTAACCCTGTGTCTAAACGAACTGAAGCAAGATTCCATATGACACACATCATCAAGGAGTTATCAGGTGCGTCCAAATTGATTTCTGAGCATATCGTATGTTCCATGCAAACCGTGCATCTATCTTGCATCAAGATTAGCACTATCTCCAAACAGACCAAACCGAGCTTTCGCTTGAGCCCCTTGACCTAGGAGAACCATCGGGTGCGTCCAAAATGGTTTCTTATCCTATGGTGCATTAGGTCCAAACCGTGCACCTATCTTGCACCGAAACTAACACTGTCTCTAAACGGACCGAAGTGAGATTCCATATGACACATGTCATCTAGGAGTTCCATCTGGCGCGTCCAAATTAATTTCTAAGCATATGGTATGTTCCATCCAAATCGTGCACCTATCTTGCAACAAGATTAGCACTATCTCTAAACAGACCGAACCGAGCCTCCACTTGAGCATCTTCACCTAGGAGTACTAACAGGTGCTTCCAAAATGGTTTCTTAGACTTTGGTGCATTAGGCGCAAACCGTGCACATACGTTGCACCGAAACTAATACTGTCTCTAAGCACACCAAAGTGAGATTCCATATGACATACGTCATCAAGGAGTTCTATCGGGTGTGTCCATATTAATTTCTAAGCATATGGTACGTTCCATGCAGACCGTGCATCTATCTTGCATCAAGATTAGCACTATCTCAAAATAGACCAAACCGAGCTTTCACTTGAGCCTTTTAACTAGGAGTACCATCGGGTGTGTCCAAAATGGTTTCTTAGCCTATGCTGCATTATGTGCAAACCTTGCACCTATCCTCCACCGAAACTAACACTGTCTCCAAACAGACCGAAGCAAGATTTGGTATGACACACGTCATCTAGGAGTTCCATCATGTGCTTCCAGATTGTTTTCCAAGCATTTGGTATGTTCCATGCAAACCGTACACCTATCTTGGATCAAGATTAGCACTACCTCCAAACAGACCGAACCGAGCATCCACTTGAGCCTATTCACCTAGGAGTACCAAATAGTGCGTCCAAAATGGTTTCTTAGACTACGGTGCATTAGGCGCAACCTGTGCACCTATCTTGCACTAAAACTTACAATGTCTACAAACGAACCGAAGCAAGATTCCATATGACACACGTCATCTAGGAGTTCCATTAGGTGCGTCCAAATTCATTTCTAAGCATATGGTATGTTCCTTGAAAATCATGCACCTATCTTGCATCAAGATTAGAACTATCTCCAAATAGACCGAACCGTGCTTCCACTTGAGCCTCTTCATCTAGGAGTACAAACAGGTGCGTCAAAAATGGTTTCTTAGACTATGGTGCACTAGGCACAAACTATGCACCTATCTTGTACCGAAACTAACACTGTCTCCAAACAGACCGAAGCGAGATTCCATATGACACACGTCATCTAGGAGTTCCATTGGGTGCGTCCTAATTGGTTTCTTAACATATGGTACGTTCCATGCAAACTGTACAACTATCTTGCATCAAGATTAGCACTATGTCCGAACAGACCAAATCGAGCCTCCACTTGAGCCACTTCAACTATGAGTACCATCGGGTGCGTCTAAAATGGTTTCTTAGCCTATGGTGCATTAGGCGTAAATCGTGCACATATCTTCTACCAAAACTAACACTGTCTCTAAACGAACCGAAGCAAGATTCCATATGACACAAATCATCAAGGAGTTATATCCGGTCCGTCCTAATTGATTTCTGAGCTTATCCTATGTTTCATGCAAACCAAGCATCTATCTTGCATCAACATTAGCACTATCTCCAAACAGACCAAACCAAGCTTTCACTTGAGCACCTTGACCTAGGAGTACCATCGGGTGCGTCCAAAATGGTTTTTTATCCTATGGTGCATTAGGTGCAAACCGTGCACCTGTCTTGCACCGAAAATAACACTGTCTCTAAACGGACCAAAGTGAGATTCTATACGAGACATGTCATCTAGGAGTTCCATCTGGTGCGTCCAAATTGATTTTAAGCATATGGTATGTTCCTTGCAAATCGTGAACCTATTTTGCATCAAGATTAGCACTATCTCTAAACAGACCGAACCGAGCCTCCACTTGAGCCTCTTCACCTAGGAGTACCAACAGGTGCTTCCAAAATGGTTTCTTAGACTTTGGTGCATTAGGCGCAAACCACGCACATTTCTTGCACCGAAACTAATACTATCTCTAAGCACACCAAAGCAAGATTCCATATGACACATGTCATCAAGGAGTTCTATCAGGTGTGTCCAAATTAATTTCTAAACATATGGTACGTTCCATGCAGACTGTGCATCTATCTTGCATCAAGATTAGGACTATCTCCAAAAAGACAAAACCGAGCTTTCACTTGAGCCTTTTACCTTGGAGTACCATCGGGTGCATCCAAAATGGTTTCTTAGCCTATGCTGCATTATGTCCAAACCTTGCACCTATCTTGCACCGAAACTAAAACTGTCTCCAAAGAAACCGAAGCAAGATTTCGTATGACATGCGTAACCAGGAGTTCCATCATGTGTGTCCAGATTGATTTCCAAGCATTTGGTATGTTCCATGCAAACCGTGCACCTATCTTGAATTAAGATTAGCACTATCTCCAAACAGAGTGAACCGAGCATCCACTTGAGCCCCTTCACCTAGGAGTACCAACAAGTGCGTCCAAAACAGTTTCTTAGACTATGGTGCATTAGGTGGAAACTGTGCACCTATCTTGCACTGAAACTAACAATATATCCAAATGGTCCGAAGCGAGATTCCATCTGACACACGTCATCAAGGAGTTCCATTGGGTGCATCCAAATTGATTTCCAAGCATATGGTATGTTCCATGCAAACCGTGCACCTATCTTGCATCAAGATTAGCACTATCTCCAAACAGCCTGAACCGAGCTTCCAATTGAGCCTCTTCATCTAGGAGTACAAACACGTGCGTCAAAAATGGTTTCTTAGACTATGGTGCATTAGGCACAAACTATGCACCTATCTTGCACTGAAACTAACATGGTCTCCAAACAGACTTAACCGAGCTTCCACTTGAGCCTCTTCTTCTAGGAGTACAAACAGGTGCGTCAAAAATGGTTTCTTAGACTATGGTGCATTAGGCACAAACTACGCACCTATCTTGCACCGAAACTAACATTGTCTCCAAACAGACTGAAGCGGGATTCCATATGACACACGTCATCTAGGAGTTCCATTGGGTGCGTCCAAATTGATTTCTTAACATATGGAACATTCCATGCAAATTGTGCAACTATCTTACATCAAGTTTAGCACTATATCCGAACAGACCAAATCGAGCCTCCACTTGAGCCTCTTCAATACCATCGGGTGCGTCCAAAATGGTTTCTTATCCTATGGTGCATTCGGTGCAAACCATGCACCTATCTTGCACCGAAACTAACACTGTCTCTAAACGGACCGAACTGAGATTTCGTAAGACACATGTCATCTAGGAGTTCCATCTGGTGTGTCCAAATTGATTTTTGAGCATATCATATATTCCTTGCAAATCGTGCACCTATCTTTCATCAAGATTAGCATTATCTCTAAACAGACCGAACTGAGCCTCCACTTGAGCCTCTTCACCTAGGAGTACCAATAGGTGCATCCAAAATGGTTTCTTAGCCTTTGGTGCATTAGGCGCAAACCGTGCACATTTCTTGCACCGGAACTAATACTGTCTCTAAGCACACCAAAGCGAGATTCCATATGACACACGTCATCAAGGAGTTCTATCGAGTGTGTCCAAATTAATTTCTAAACATATGGTACGTTCCATGCAGACTGTGCATCTATCTTGCATCAAGATTAGCACTATCTCCAAAAAGACCAAACCGAGCTTTCACTTGAGCCTTTGACCTAGGAGTACCATCGGGTGCGTCCAAAATGGTTTCTTAGCCTATGCTGAATTATGTGCAAACCTTACACCAATCTTGCACCGAAACAAACCCTGTCTCCAAACAGACCGAAGCAAGATTTCGTATGAGACACGTCATCTAGGAGTTCCATCATGTGCGTCCAGATTGATTTCCAAGCATTTGGTATGTTCCATGCAAACCGTGCACCTATCTTGCATTAAGATTAGCACTATCTCCAAACAGACTGAACCGAGCATCCACTTGAGCCCCTTCACCTAGGAGTACCAACAAGTGCATCAAAAATGGTTTCTTAGACTATGGTGCATTAGGTGCAAACTGTGCACCTATCTTCCACTGAAACTAACAATATCTCCAAATGGACCGAAGCGAGATTCCATGACACACGTCATCAAGGAGTTCCATCAGGTGCAGCCAAATTGATTTCCAAGCATATGGTATGTTCCATGCAAACCGTGCACCTATCTTGCATCAAGATTAGCACTATCTCCAAACAGACCGAACCGAGCTTTCAATTGAGCCTCTTCATCTAGGAGTACAAACAGGTGCATCAAAAATGGTTTCTTAGACTATGGTGCATTAGGCACAAACTATGCACCTATCTTGCACCGAAACTAACAATGTCTCCAAACAGACTGAACCGAGCTTCCACTTGAGCCTCTTCTTCTATGAGTACAAACAGATGCGTCAAAAATGGTTTCTTAGACTATGGTGCATTAGGCACAAACTATGCACCTATCTTGCACCGAAACTAACATTGTCTCCAAACAGACCGAAGCGAGATTCCATATGACACGTCATCTAGGAGTTCCATTGGGTGCGTCCAAATTGATTTATTAACATATGGTACGTTGCATGCAAACTGTGCAACTATCTTGCATCAAGATTAGCACTATATCCGAACAAACCAAATCGAGCCTCCACTTGAGCCTCTTCAACTACGAGTACCATCGGGTGCGTCTAAAATGGTTTCTTAGCCTATGGTGCATTAGGCGTAAACCGTGCACATATCTTCTACCAAAACTAACACTGTCTCTAAACGAACCGAAGCAAGATTCCATATGACACAAATCATCAAGGAGTTATATCAGGTGCGTCCTAATTGATTTCTAAGCATATCGTATGTTCCATGCAAACTGTGCATCTATCTTGCATCAAGATTAGCACTATCTCCAAATAGACCGAACCGAGCATCCACTTGAGCCCCTTCACCTAGGAGTACCAACAAGTGCGTCCAAAATGGTTTCTTAGACTATGGTGCATTAGGTGCAAACTGTGCACCTATCTTGCACCAAAACTAACAATGTCATGTGTTGTGTGCACCCACTATCAAGTACCCAATGCCTTCCTCCAGCTTTATAATTTACCCACAAAACAAATCAATGTTTCTTAGGTACCCATACTTGTTTGGGTCCTTGGAGGTTAGTGACTAAGTTTTTTGGTACCCAATTGGCCTTCTTCTTTCGAACCACAATTGGTGTACCAACAAACTTAGCATGCACACCCTTCTCACCCTTGGTAAGCACATAACAAGAATCAAATGGAATGTAAGATACATTAGCATTTTTCTTGTTCTTGTTCACTTTATTGCAATTAAGCTCTAGGTGCCCAACTTGCTTGCATTTGTTGCAATACCAACCGTTGCTCTTCACAAAGCTAGCCTTGTGAGTTGCAAAGGTCGCCTTGCCTTTCTTGGGGGTATAGCCTAATCCCTCTTTGTTGACAGAAAACCTTTGACTACCCAAGCACTTTAGCAAGCGGGCCTCACCACCATAGGCCTTGCCTAGGGCGTGAGTGAGCTCATCCACCTCTCTCTTGAGAGTCTCATTCTCAACCTTTAGTGAGGTATCAAAAGTGACACTAACACTAGAAGTAGAGGTAGAGTTGGTGGTGGTGGATGAAGACCTACAAGAAGAGTTAGTGGCAACAACAATAGGTGGGTTGGGTGATTCTTTAATTAAGTCACATGTTGTGCCCACATCATACGATACAACAACCTTTTCTCTGTTCTCTTCTAACAACAAGGAGTGAGCTTTCTCAAGCTTGGTGTGAGCCTTGCCAATCTTCTCATGGGCTTCCACTAGCCTCTCATGATTAGCATTGAGCTCATCAAAGGATTGCTCAAGAGCTTTTAACTTCTTGGCCAATTCTTTGCACTTCTTGTATTTAGATTGAATAAGAGATTCGGCTTGTTCTAACATGTCCATGAGTTGTTCATTAGTGAATTTATTTTCATCATCACATCACTATCATGTTCATGTTCACTTTCACTTTCATCATATTGTACCTTGTGGCACTTGGCCATGAAGCATGAAGGAGTGTCGAAGAGTGATGGCTTGTTGATAGCAATGCTTGCAAGTGCCTTCTTTTTGGATGATTTGTCATCATCGCTTGAGTCATCATCCGAAGAGGCATCACTATCCCATGTCACAACATAGGATCCACCCTTCTTCTTCTTCTTGAAGACCATCTTCTTCTCTTTCTTTTCTTTCTTCTCCTTCTTGTTCTTCTTGTTATGCTCATCATTGTAACTATTGTAAGGACAATCTGCCACAATATGATCGGGGCTCTTGCACTTGTAGCATAGCCTCACATATTCCTTGTTCTTGGAGTTGTCCCTTCTCTTCCTTGTATGGTAGCCCTTTTTCTTCATAATCTTGCCAAACTTGCGGACAAAGAGTGCTAGTGCTTCATCATCACTATCATCATTGGAACACTCCTCATCACTTGATTCTTCCTTGTTCTTGCTCTTGGATGAAGAGCTAGCTTTGAATGCTCCACTCTTCTTCTTATCATCATCATCCTTCTTCATGACCTCATCATCATCATTGTCATTATATTGATCTTCGGTCATGACATCTCCAAGTACCTCATTGGGAGATACACCTGTCAATCCACCTCTAAAGATGATTGTTCTTAATGTCTTGAACCTTTTGAGCAAGCACATCAAGAACTTGTGAATGAAGTCCTCATCCTTCACTTTCACACCAAGGCCCTTGAGGTCATTGATGGTGACTTGGAGCCTATGGAACATTTCCGGAATTGACTCATCATCCTTCATATTGAAGTTTGATAGCTTGTCCTTGAGCATGTACAACTTGGCACTTTTTACCGTTGTAGTGCCCTCATATGTTTCTTCTAGCCTTGTCCACACTTCACTTGCCTTCTCAAGATCTTTGACTTGTTCAAATACCTTTGAATCAATGCCATTATAGTTGTGTTGAGAGCCATTGTATTGCATTGCTTGTTTGCTCTCTCATTGTCGGTGGGGTTAGCGGGGTCAAGGATCACAAAATCATTCTCCGTGACTTCCCACACTCTATCATTGATTGATCCAAGATACATTTTCATTTTTCTCTTCCAGTAGTCAAAATAACTTGTTCCATCAAAGAATGGTGGTTTGCCCCCAACATGGTTGAACACTATTTGAGCCATAATTTGAAAGGTCCTAATATGGCTAGAGGGGAGGTGAATAGCCTATTTAAAAATCTACAAACTCACTAGAGCAAGAGGTTAGTTGGTAACAAGCATAGCTTTTTGCTCTAGCTCTAAAGGGGTGTTTGCCAGCCACCTATCCAACAATTCTAGTTGCTATGATCACTATGCACACAAGAGCTATGTCACTACTTACACTAGAGAGCTATCTAAAGATTCTATACAAGTAAGTAAGCTGCTCTTGTTTGCGGGAATGTAAGAGAGAGATGGTTTGATCTTTATACCGCCGCATAGTGGGGATGAACCAATCAATAATATGAAGTCCAATCACCAAGAGAAATCCAATGAACAATCACAATGGAGACACACAATTTTCTCCCGAGGTTCACGTGCTTGCTGGCACGCTACGTCCCTATTGTGTCGACCAACACTTTGGTGGTTTGGCGGCTAAGAGGTGTAACACGAACCTCGTCCAAACTAGGACACCGCAAGAACTGACCCACAAGTGAGGTAACTCAATGACATGAGCAATCCACTAAAGTTACCTTTTGGCTCTCCACAGGGAAGGTACAAGACCCCTCACAATCACCAGGAGATAGCCACGAACAATCACCAACTCATGCCAATGCTCCTCCGCTGCTCCAAGCCGTCTAGGTGGCGGCAACCACCAAGAGTAACAAGAAAACCGCAGCCAAATCGATCCCCACGTGCCACTAGATGCAATCACTCAAGCAAATGCACTTGGAATCACTGCCAATCTCACAAAGATGAATAATCTATGAAGGAGATGAGAGGGAGGTGTTTGCTTAGGCTCACAAGGATTCAAGTATGCTAGAATGCCAAGAGAGTGAGCCCTAAGTCGGCCAATAACTATTTATAAGGTCCTCAAAACAAATAGAGCCATTGGGGTCACATGATGAACCACAGGGGGCACCAGACGCTCAACCCCTGTGTCTAGTGCTCTAGAAATAGCCACGTGTTGCCCTATCCACTTTCGCATGTTGATCTCTAACGGTCACCTGTAGAGCACCGGACGCGCTCAAGTTGGCACCGGACGCGTCTGGTACTCACCGGACTTAAACTCAGGGAGGTCTACAAACTCGTGGGGTCACCGGACGCTGAGCACGGATCGTCCGGTGCTCACTGGTCTCATACCCAGAGAGCATTGCAAAAGCGCATAACACTGGACTCAAAACATCGGACGCTCAAATAGGATCTAACCTGCGTCCGGTGTCGGGCGTCCGGTGCCTAACCCTAGCTGAGCTAGGCACTGCCTACACACCGGACGCACAGACACAGCGTCTGGTGCCTCTGAGCCAGAGTCTGGTGAGTGTTTCTCAGCGAGAAACACACGCGCGACTTCTCCAATTTTCCCACCGATGCAATAGAAAAATTGCATGTCATTTTCTCAAAAAAGCACCGAATCCCGCCGAGCAAGCTCAGCGGGAGGGGGAGAGGAACCCATCCTCTCTCTACCCTTCAAACTCCACCTCCTTTTTAAAGTGTGCCAACACCACAATGTGTAAACCAACATGTGCACGTGTGTTAGCATTTTCACAAACATTTTCTTCAAAGGAGTTAAGTTAGCTCACTAGGTTCTAAATGCATGCACATGAATAATGACACCTAGTGGCACTTGATAACCGCTTTGCCAAAGAATTCCCCTCTTTATAGTATGGCTATCTATCCTAAATGTGATCACACCCTCTATGGTGTCTTGATCACCAAAACCAGAACCCTAAGCAATAACTTTGCCTTGACCTCCATAGGGTTTTTTGTCTTTCTTCTTTTCTAAGTTAAGCACTTGATCATCTTGTGGTCATCACCATCATCACCGTGATCATCTCTTGCTCCATCACTTGGCATGTACCAACCTCATTAAGTCTACACACACTTAGTATAGAGGTTAGTACAAGGGTTTCATCAATTATCCAAAAGGCTTTCGACAGTATGCGCCTAATGCACCATAGTCTAAGAAACCATTTTGGACGCACCTGTTGGTACTCCTAGGTGAAGAGGCTCAAGTGGAAGCTCAGTTCGGTCTTTTTGGAGATAGTGCTAATCTTGATGCAAGATAGGTGCACGGTTTGCATGGAACGTACAATATGCTCAAAAATCAATTTGGACGCACTAGATGGAAGACCTAGATGATGTGTGTCATATGGAATCTCGCTTTGGTTTGTTTGGAGACAGTGTTGGTTTCAGTGCAAGATATGTGCACGATTTGCACCTAATGCATCGTAGGCTGAGAAACCATTTTAGAAGCACCTGATGGTACTCCTTGGTGAAGAGGCTCAAGTGGAAGCTCGATGTGGTCTATTTGGAGATAGTGCTAATCTTGATGCAAGGTAGTTGCACGGTTTGCATGGAACATACCATATGCTCAAAAATCAATTTGGACGCACCTGATAGAACTCCTAGATGACATGTGTCA
Organism: Sorghum bicolor; assembly: GCF_000003195.3. Classification (NCBI taxonomy): domain Eukaryota; kingdom Viridiplantae; phylum Streptophyta; class Magnoliopsida; order Poales; family Poaceae; genus Sorghum; species Sorghum bicolor. Next base: position 32,635,127 of record NC_012871.2, read on the forward strand.
TATGGAATCTTGCTTCATTCTGTTTGGAGACAGTGTTAGTTTCAGTGGAGTGCACGGTTTGCACCTAATGCACCATAGGCTAAGAAACCATTTTTGATGCACCCAATGATACTCCTAGGTGAAGAGGCTCAAGTGGAAGCTTGGTTTGGTCTGTTTGGAGATAGTGCTAATCTTGATGCTAGATAGGTGCACAGTTTGCATGGAACATACCATAAGCTCGGATATCAATTTGGACGCACCCAATGGAACTCCTAGATGACGTGTGTCATATGGAATCTTGCTTCCGTCTATTTGGAGACAGTGTTAGATTCGGTGCAAGATAGCTGCACGGTTTGTGCCTAATGCATCATCGGCTAAGAAACAATTTTGGACACACCCGATGGTACTCCTTGGTAAAGGGGCTCTAGTGAAAGCTTAGTTTGGTTTGTTCGAAGATAGTGCTAATCTTTATGCAAGATAGGTGCACGGTTTGCACAGAATGTACCATATGCTCAGAAATCAATTTGGACGCACCCGATGAACTCCTAGATGACGTGTGTCATATGGAATCTCACTTCGGTCCGTTTGATGATAGTGTTCGTTTCTGTGCAAGATTGGTGCAAGGTTTGTGCCTAATGCACCATAGGCTAAGAAACTATTATGGAAGCAACCGATGGTACTCCTAGGTGAAGAGACTCAAGTGAAAGCTTGCTACGATCTGTTTGGAGATAGTGCTAATCTTCATGTAAGATAGGTGCACGGTTTGTATGGAACATACCATATGCTTGAAAATCAATTTGGACGCACCCGATAGAACTCCTAGATGATGTGTGTCATGTGATATCTCGCTTTGGTCTATTTGCAGATAGTGTTAGTTTCAGTGCAAGATAGGTGCATGGTTTGTGCCTAATGCACCATACTCTAAGAAGATATTGCACAGTTTGTGACTAATGCACCATACTCTAAGAAATGATTTTAGACGCACCCGATGGTACTCCAAGGTGAAGGGGCTCAATTGAAAGCCCAGTTTGGCCTATTTGGAGATAGTGCTAATCTTGATGCAAGATAGGTGCACGGTTTGCATGGAATGTACCATATGCTCAGAAATCAATTTGGATGCACTCGATAGAACTTCAAGATGACGTGTGTCATATGGAATCTTACTTCGGTCCATTTGGAGATAGTGTTAGTTTTGGTGCAAGATAGGTACACAGTTTGTGTCTAATGCACCATAGGCTTAGAAACCGTTGTGGAAGCACCCAATGATACTTCTATGTGAAGAGGCTCAAGTGAAAGCTCAGTACAATCTATTTGGAGATAGTGTTAGTTTTGGTGCAAGATAGGTGCACGGTTTGTGCCTAATGCACCATACTCTAAGAAAACATTTTTTATGCACCCGATGGTACTCCTAGGTGAAGAGGCTCAAGTGGAAGCTCGGTTCGGTCTATTTGGAGATAGTGCTAATCTTGATGCAAGATAGTTGCATGGTTTGCATGGAGCGTACCATACGCTCGGAAATCAATTTGGACGCACCTGATGGAACTCCTAGATGACATGTGTCAAATCGAATCTCGTTTTGGTCTATTTGGAGACAGTGTTAGTTTTGGTGCAAGATATTGCACGATTTGTGCCTAATGCACCATAGGCTAAGAAACCATTTTGGACGCACCTATTGGTACTGCTAGGTGAAGAGGCTCAAGTGGAAGCTCGGTTCGGTCTTTTTGGCGATAGTGCTAATCTTGGTGCAAGATAGGTGCACAGTTTGCATGGAATATCCCAGATGCTTGGAAATCAAATTGGATGCACCCGATGGAACTCCTAGATGAAGTGTGCCATATGGAATCTCGCTTCGGTCCGTTTGTAGACAATATAAGTTTCAGTGCAAGATAGGTGCACAGTTTGCGCCTAATGCACCATAGTCTAAGAAACCATTTTGGACACACCTGTTGGCACTCCTCAGTGAAGAGGCTCAAGTGGAATCTCGGTTTGGTCTATTTGCAGATAGTGCTAGTCTTGATGCAAGATAGGTGCATGCTTTGCATGGAACATACCATATGCTTGGAAATCAATATGGACGCACCTGATGAAACTCCTAGATGACGTGTGTCATATGAAATCTTACTTTGGTCTATTTGGAGATAGTGTTAGTTTCGGTGCAAGATATATGCACGATTTGTGCCAAATGCACCATAGGCTAAGAAACCATTTTAGAAGCACCCGATGGTACTCCTAGGTGAAGAGGCTCAAGTGGAAGCTCGGTTTGGTCTATTCAGAGATATTGCTAATCTTGATGCAAGATAGGTGCACTATTTGTGTGGAACATATCATATGCTCGGAAATCAATTTGGACACACCCAATGAAACTCTTAGATGACGTGTGTCATATGGAATCTTGCTTCGGTCTGTTTAGAGACTGTTAGTTTTGCTGCAAGATAGGTGCACAGTTTGCGCCTAGTGTGATGTGTGTCACATGGAATCTAGCTTCGGTCTGTTTCGAGACAGTGTAAGATTTAGTGCAAGATAGGTGCACGGTTTGCGCCAAATGCACCATAGGCTAAGAAATTATTTTTGACGCACCCGATGGTATTCCTAGGTAAAGGGGCTCAAGTGAATGCTCGGTTTGGTCTGTTTGGAGATAGTGCTAATCTTGATGCAAGATAGGTGCACGGTTAGCATGGAATGTACCATATGCTCATAAATCAATTTGGATGCACCCCATAGAACTCCTAGATGATGTGTGTCGTACGGAATCTCACTTTAGTCCATTTGGAGATAGTGTTAGTTCTGCTGCAAGATAGGTGCACAGTTTCCGCCTAATGCACCATAGGCTCACAAACCATTGTGGAAGCACCCGATGGTACTCCTAGGTGAAGAGGCTCAAGTGAAAGCTCGGTACGATCTGTTTGGAGATAGTGCTAATCTTCATGTAAGATAGGTGCACGGTTTGCATGGAACATACCATATGCATGAAAATCAATTTAGACGCACCCGATAGAACTCCTAGATGATGTGTGTCATCTGATATCTCGCTTTGGTCTATTTGAAGATAGTGTTAGTTTCGGTGCAAGATGGTGTATGGTTTGTGCCTAATGCACCATACTCTAAGAAGATTGCACAGTTTATGCCTAATGCACCATACTCTAAGAAACGATTTTGGACGCACCCGATGGTACTCCTAGGTGAAGGGGCTCAAGTGAAAGCTCGGTTTGGTCTGTTTAGAGATAGTGCTAATCTTGATGCAAGATGGGTGCATGGTTTGCGTAGAATGTCCCATATGCTCGGAAATCAATTTGGATGCACCTGATGGAACTCCTAGATGACGTGTGTCATATGGAATCTTACTTCAGTCCGTTTGGAGACAATATTTGTTTCACTGCAGGATAGGTGCATAGTTTGCGCCTAATGCACCATAGTCTAAGAAACCATTTTGAATGCACCTATCGGTACTCCTAGGTGAATACGCTCAAGCAGAAGCTCGGTTCGGTCTGTTTCGAGATAGTGCTAATCTTAATGCAAGATAGGTGCATAGTTTGCATGGGAAATACCATATGCTTGGAAATCAATTTGGACGCACCCGATGGAACTCCTAGATGACGCGTGTCATATGGAATCTCGCCTCGGTCTGTTTGGAGACAATATTAGTTTCGGTGCAATATAGATGCACGGATTGCGCCTAATGCACCATAGGCTAAGAAATCATTTTGGATGCACCTATTGGAACTATGCTCAAGTGGAAGCTCGGTTCGGTCTGTTTAGCGATAGTGCTAACCTTGATGCAAGATAGGTGCATGGTTTGCATGGAATGTCCCATATGCTCGAAAATAAATTTGGATGCACCCGATGGAACTCCTAGATGATGTGTATCATATGGAATCTCGCTTCAGTCCATTTGGAGACAATATTAGTTTCAGTGCAAGGTAGGTGCACAGTTTGCACCTAATGCACCATAGTCTAAGAAACTATTTTGAACGCACCTGTTGGTACTGTTAGTTGAAGAGGCTCAAATGGAAGCTCGGTTTGGTCTGTTTCGAGACAGTGCTAATCTTAATGCAATAGTGGTGCACAGTTTGCATGAAACGTACCAATTGCTCAGAAATCAATTTGGACGCACCCGTTGGAACTCCTAGATGACGTGTATCTTATGGAATCTCGTTCGGTATATTTGGAGAGTGTTAGTTTCAGTGCAAGATAGGTGCACGGTTTGCGCCTAATGCAACATAGGCTAAAAAACCATTTTGGACACACCCAATGGTACTCCTAGGTGAAGAGGCTCAAGTGAAAAATCGGTTCGGTCTATTTGGAGATAGTGCTAATCTTGATGCAAGATAGGTGTACAGTTTGTATGGAAAGTACCATATGCTTAGAAATCAATTTGGACGCACCTGATGGAACTCGTAGATGACGTGTGTCATATGGAATCTCACTTTGGTCCGTTTTAAGATAGTGTTAGTTTTGGTGCAAGATAGGTGCACAGTTTGCGCCTAATGCACCAAAGTCTAAGAAATCATTTTGGAAAATCTTGTCGTACTCAAAGGTGAAGTGGCTCAAGTGGAAGCTTGGTCCGGTCTGTTTGGAGATAGTGCTAATCTTGAAACAAGATAGGTGCATGGTTTGCATGGAACGTACCATATGCTCGGAAATTAATTTGGACACACCCAATGGAACTCCTAGATGATGTGTGTCATATGGAATCTTGCTTCAGTCTGTTTGGAGACAATATTAGTTTTGGTGCAAGATAGGTGCACAGTTTGCACCTAATGCACCATAGTCTAAGAAACCATTTTGAACGCATCTATTGGTACTCCTAGGTGAAGAGGCTGAAGTGGAAGCTCGGTTTGTTCTGTTTCGAGACAGTGCTAATCCTAATGCAAGATAGGTTCACGATTTGCATGAAACGTACCATACGCTCAGAAATCAATTTGGATGCACCCATTGGAACTCCTAGATGACGTGTATCATATGGAATCTCGTTCGGTCTGTTTGGAGAGTGTTAGTTTCAGTGCAAGATAGTTGCACGGTATGCACCTAATGCACCATAGGCTAAAAAACCATTTTGAACACACCCGATGGTACTCCTAGGTGAAGAGGCTCAAGTGAAAGCTCGGTTCGGTCTATTTGGAGATAGTGCTAATCTTGTTGCAAGATTGATGTACAGTTTGCATGGAAAGTACCATATACTCAGAAATCAATTTGGACGCACCTGATGGAACTCGTAGATGACGTGTGTTATATGGAATCTCGCTTTGGTCCGTTTGAAGACAGTGTTAGTTTTGGTGCAAGATAGGTGCACAGTTTGCGTCTAATGCACCATAGTCTGAGAAACCATTTTGGAAAATCTGTTGGTACTCAAAGGTGAAGAGGCTCAAGTGGAAGCTTGGTCTGGTCTGTTTGGACATAGTGCTAATCTTGATGCAAGACAGGTGTACAGTTTGCATGGAACGTACCTTATGTTCAGAAATCAATTTAGACGCATCCGATAGAACTTCTAGATGACGTGTGTCATATGTAATCTTGCTTTGGTCCATTAGGAGAAAGTGTTAGTATCTGTGCAAGATAGGTGCATGGTTTGCGCCTAATGCACCACAGGCTAAGAAACCATTTTGGACGCACCCGATGGTACTCCTAGGAGAAGTGGCTCAAGTGAAAGCTCGGTTCAGTCCATTTGGAGATAAAGCTACTCTTGATGCAAAATAGGTGCACAGTTTACATGGAACGTACCATATGGTTGAAAATCAATTTGGACGCACCTGATGTGAGTCCTAGATGACGTGTTTCATATAGAATCTCGTTTCGGTCCGTTTGGAGACAGTGTTAGTTTTGGTGCAAGATAGGTGCATAGTTTGTGCCTAATGCACCATAGCCTAAGAAACCATTTTGGGCGCACCTGTTGGTACTCCTAGATGAAGAGGCTAAAGTGCAAGCTAGGTTCGGTCTGCTTGGAGATACTGCTAATCTTGATGCAGGATAGGTGCATGGTTTGCATGGAACGTACCATATGCTCAGAAATCAATTTGGAGGCACCCGATGGAACTCCAAGATGACATGTGTCATATGGAATCTCGGTTTGGTCCATTTGTAGATAGTGTTAGTTTTGGTGCAAGATAGGTGGATAGTTTGCATCTAATGCACCATAGTCTAAGAAACCATTTTGGACGCACCTATTGATCCGAGGTGAAGAGGCTCAAGTGGAAGCTCGGTTCGGTCTATTTGGTGATGGTGCTAATCTTGATGCAAGATAGGTGCACTGTTTGCATGGAACGTACCATATGCTCAGAAATCAATTTGGACGCACCCGATAGAACTCCTAGATAACGTGTGTCATATGGAATCTCGCTTTGGTCTGTTTGGAGATAGTGTTAGTTTCGGTGCAAGATAGGTGCACAGTTTGTGTCTAATGCACCATAGTCTAAGAAACCATTTTGGACACACCTGTTGGTCCGAGGTGAAGAGGCTCAAGTGGAAGCTTGGTTCGGTCTATTTGGTGATGGTGCTAATCTTGATGCAAGATAGGTGCACGGTTTGCATGGAGCGTACCATATGCTCAGAAATCAATTTGGACGCACCCGATGGAACTCCTAGATGACGTGTGTCATATGAAATCTCGCTTTGGTCTGTTTGGAGACAGTGTTAGTTTTGGTGCAAGATAGAGGTGAAGAGGCTCAAGTGAAAGCTCGGTAAGATCTGTTTGGAGATAGTGCTAATCTTTATGTAAGATAGGTGCAAGGTTTGTATGGAACATACCATATGCTTGAAAATCAATTTGCACGCACCCGATAGAACTCCTAGATGGTGTGTGTCATCTAATATCGCTTTGGTCTGTTTGGAGATAGTGTTAGTTTTGGTGCAAGATAGGTGCATGGTTTGTGCCTAATGCACCATACTCTAAGAAACCATTTTGGATGCAGCCAATGGTACTCCTAGCCGAAGAGGCTCAAGTGGAAGGTTGGTTCGGTATGTTTGGAGATAGTGCTAATCTTGATGCAAGATTGCACGGTTTGCATGGAATGTATCATATGCTCAGAATTCAATTTGGATGCACCCGATAGTACTCCTAGCTGAAAAGGCTCAAGTGGAAGCTTGGTTCGGTCTGTTTGGAGATAGTCCTAATCTTGATGCAAGATAGGTGCACAGTTTGCATGGGACATACCATATGCTTGAAAATCAATTTGGATGCACCTAATGGAACCCCTAGATGACGTGTGTCGTATGGAATCTCGCTTTGTCCGTTTGGAGACAGTATTAGTTTCGGTGCAAGATAGGTGCAGAGTTTATGCCTAATGCACCATAGCCTAAGAAACCATTTTGGACTCACCTGTTGGTACTCCTAGATGAAGAGGCTCAAGTGGAAGCTTGGTGTCGAGGGTATCAATAAGGGGTACCCTCACCGATGCACGTAATGAGACTATCCGTACGCAGGACGAGGCCCTCGACTCGACGCTCTGGCCGTACACATGCGCAGCCATCGACGGCCGTAGCCTCGAAGACGGAAATAGCGTCGAACGAATCGATCTGGGGTCGAGCGCTAGCTACCGTCGAATACGGGAGCGGGCTCGAGCGAAACGGAAAGCGTCGTGCGCAGGGACACTGTCCGCCGCCTGACGCGCGCACGAGAGCCAGGGCATTTAATGCACCTGCCGTTTTCCCACCTAACACACTGGTCACAGGAAGCGTGATAGGAAACAGGCACCCGTCCCATCGTTCTTTTTGCACCCTTCCCCATCGAACGTCCCAGGATGTGTCAGGACGCGGGAAACAAGGATGGAACGTCTAATTGGGACCCCCTCGAGACATCCAGGGTCAGCGCTCCGGATATCAGCACGTTACACGGCGTCCGACCCTCGACCGGACAGGGTTCCTTCCTGGGGACGAGTAGGGCGTCGACCGACTACATCTCAACCACTCCACCGGATTTGCCGCCATGTCGTACAGGCGTGCGACCGGTAAATCAGTCCAAGACGGCGCACAGAGCAGAATGCAGGGGCACGCGTAATCATCACCAGGCTATCCAGACGGGACGGCTCGAGGCCATGCCGGTACGGAAGCCTCGAGTAGGTCAGCGCTCCATGCTGCTATCGACCCCTACTCTGACATCTACGCATGTACCCTAGGTCTCTCCTTGGAGCTATAAAAGGAGGGACTCAGGAATAGAACGGACAGGAACACTACGCCCAAACGCAGTAGAACTCCCATACTTCATACCACGCTTGTACTCACCCTGTACAAGCACTTAGGTGCAAGATAACATGAACCTCCCTCCCCCGCTGGACGTAGGGCCTTCTCTTGCCCGAACCAGGATAAATCTCTGTGTCTTCTTGCATCACCATCTGGGAAAGGAAGCACGCATACTAATTTACTCGTTGGCGTGACCCCCCGGGGGGAAAACGCCGATAGTTGGCGCGCCAGGTAGGGGTCCTGCGTGTTTTTCAACGATTTCCCACTCCTTTCCAGATGGCCGCTCTCGCCTCGCCGATTCCGCGCTCCACGGTGATTTGGTTTGGGAGTCTCGAGTTCATGTCTACGGGCTCCGGCCACGACATGATCTTGCTCTCAGTCAAAGGACCAGGAGGAACCCATGTTGCACCAGCACGGACGAGGGCCCCGAGACGCCCTCGCCACCACGCCACCCCGCCCAAGAAGAGGCGCGGACAGCATCACCACCGCTCCTCTGCTTCATCACGACCGACAACTCGTACGAGGCAGGAGGTGGGCCACGAGCCGGCAGCACCATATGCCGGAACCACGAGCATGACGGCTCAGCACGGCACGACGACGGGAGGGGACGTGTCTCGCGCGCCCTCCCCCACCGCCGCTAAGCTACTTGCACACGGGTTGGCACTGCCATTCGGATTGGACAACGCTGCGGCGTCGCTCGCCAGAGCAATATGCCCAAACGCCCAGACATACGTAGAGAGACCAATGGTCCTCCCACGTAACTCTGGGGCACTGCGACCGACGTCCGAACTACCGGATTTCTCCGAGGAGCGAGGCCTCCGCCGCCTAGGCCCTAGGCGATACACGATCACCTCACTCAGGCAACGGCTGGTGGAGGAGGGACGGGGACGCTTCTACGCCACCGAGCTGGACTCCGACTCCGAGACCGATAGCTATGACCCTACGAGGGAATGCTATCACATCGACAGGGCAGTAGAGACTACCGACGAGACGCAGGATGCTGCAGTGGGCGGTCGGGCCCCTGCAGCACGGGAAGACCCCAGGACGCCTCGGAACGACGGACAGGTCGACCCCCCTCCACAAGAAGACAAGGTTGCGCAGCTTGCACAGCTACGAGAGCTCAAGATGAAGCTCGACGAAGACCGTGAGCGCCTCGTCCTGCTTGAGCAAATCCTTGAGCAAGACCTGCCCTACCCGCCGGGCGGAAGTGTCCGCAGACGCGCTCGAGAGGTACATCGACAAATCGTCAGAGACGCAGAGCCAGAGCAGCCCATCAGCCGTTTCCCTCGAGCGGGCCAAAATGTAGTGGCGGCGACGATGCTACTCCGCAACATGCCAGAACCGTCGAACTCCCAAGCTCGGCGCATTCGAGATGAGGTACAGACTCTGCTCCAGGTGGCGGCAATTCAACAAGCCAAAAGCTTAGCTTCTCGAGACGAGGAGCTGCCACTGAAAAGCGCGACGAGCCGCCTCAAAATGAAAAGAAGGTGTCAGTCCATCAACAGCCTCCTCCTCGAGGCAGAAAGACCGCTCTCGTTCTCCCCGTCGACAATCAGCGTCGACACGACGCGCGGGATGACATCCAAGAGAATCGACGCCGCCGGCACGGGGATGTGGAAGAGCGCGGTTACAGTGCACATCGCGGTGGAGGGTACGACAGCGACGAGGACCGGGTGGCCCCCGAGCCACCGGGCCCACGGGTGTTCAGTAGGGCGATCCGCAGCACACCCCTGCCCAGTCCATTCCGACCCCCGACCAGCATCGCGAAATACAATGGTGAGACCAAACTAGAATTATGGCTGGCCGATTTTAGGCTGGCCTGTCAGCTAGGTGGCGCTCGAGGAGATGATCGAGCCATCATCAGACATTTATCGCTCTTCCTCTCCGACACCGCCCGTCGATGGATCGAGGAACTTCCAGCAAATCAGATTCACGACTGGGTCGATTTGGTTAAAGTTTTCGAGGGTAATTTCAAAGGGACCTACATACGGCCCGGGAACTCGTGGGACCTCAGCAAATGCAAGCAGAAGTCAGGAGAAACTCTTCGAGAGTATGCTCGACGCTTCTCGAAGCAGCGCACTGAGCTACCACATATCCCTGACCATGATGTCATCCTGGCTTTTGTCTCTGGTACCACCAGTCGAGACTTAGTGCGGGAACTGGGCCGAAATCGCCCTCAGACCGTCGATGAGCTGATGGACGTAGTGGCGAACTACACAGCAGGGGAAGAGGCAGTCGGCGCTTTCTTCAGCTGTGAAGGAGGGAAAGGCAAGCGGCCTGTCGATGAAGATGGAACCCCCAGTCTAGGGCTCAAGAAAAACAAGAAGAAGTAGAAAGCACGGCAGTTGCAACGGGAAGATTTCGACGACAACCTTGTCGCCGCCATGGAGCGGAAGAAGCCTCGAGGCCCTCCAGATTCGGGTATCTTCGATAAGATGCTAGAGGAACCATGCCCTTACCATAAGGGAGGCGCCAACCACAAGCTCAAGGACTATCGTATGCTGAAAAGGCATTTCGACGGTCTAGGGTTCAAAAGGGATGAGCGTGAAGACTCGAAGAAGGAGAAGGGCGGCGACAAAGAGGGCAACAAGGACGACGACGGCTTCCCCGCCGTCCACGACTGCTACATGATCTATGGTGGGCCTTCGACACAGTTGACCACGAGGCAGCGCAAAAGGGAACACCGTGAGGTCTTCGCGGAAAGAATGGCGGCGCCCCAGTACCTCAGCTGGTCGAGCACCCCCATCACCTTCGATCGAGAGGACCACCCCGACAAGGTAGTCGCCCCAGGCGTCTACCCGCTCGTCGTCGACCCTATCATCATCAACACCAGGCTCTCTAAGGTGCTAATGGATGGAGGCAGCAGCCTCAACATCATCTACCTCGAGACCCTCGACCTCCTTGGCATCGATAGGGGACGGCTCCAGCCAAGCGCCGGCGGTTTCCATGGCGTCGTGCGAGGAAAAAAGGTGTTGCCCGTAGGTCGAATCGACCTACCGGTCTGCTTTGGCACGGCGACCAACTTCAGGAAGGAGACCCTCACCTTTGAGGTGGTCGGGTTCCGTGGCACGTACCACGCCATCATCGGGCGCCCGGGCTACGCCAAGTTCATGGCCATACCCAACTACACCTACTTGAAGCTGAAGATGCCTGGTCCCAAAGGCGTCATCACTGTTAGCTCCTCATTTGAGCACGCTTACGAGTGCGACGTCGAGTGCGTCGAGTATGGGGAGGCGGTCGAGAACTCCACCGAGCTCGTCACAAAACTCGAAGCCCTGGCCGCTAAGGCTCCAGAGCCCAAGCGCCACACGGGCAACTTCGAGCCAGCAGAGGGAACTAAGAAGATCCCGCTCGAGCCCAACAACTCCGACGGCAAGGTGCTGACGATTAGCGCCGACCTCGACCCCAAATAGGAAGCTGTGCTCGTCGACTTTCTCCGTGCGAACGCCGACATGTTTGCATGGAGTCCCTCGGACATGCCACGCATACCGAGGGAAGTCACCGAGCACTCCTTGGAAATTTGAGCCGGTTCCAAGCCAGTGAAGCAGCGGTTGCGCCGATTCGACGAGGAGAAGCGCAAGATCATTGGCGAGGAAATCCACAAGCTTTTGACAGCTGGATTCATCAAGGAGGTTCATCATCCCGACTGGTTAGCAAACCCTGTATTAGTTAAGAAAAAGAATGGGAAAATGAGGATGTGTGTCGATTATACAAGTCTAAATAAAGCATGTCCAAAAGTTCCTTTTCCATTACCACGTATTGATCAGATTGTCGATTCTACTGCGGGATGTGAAACCCTTTCTTTCCTTGATGCGTATTCTGGTTACCATCAAATAAAAATGAAAGAGTCCGACCAGCTCGCGACCTCTTTCATCACACCTTTTGGGATGTATTGCTATGTAACCATGCCATTTGGGCTTCGAAACGCGGGAGCTACATACCAACGCTGCATGCTCCACGTATTTGGTGGACACGTAGGGTCGACGGTCGAGGCCTATGTCGACGACATTGTCGTCAAGTCAAAGCGGCGAGGGGACCTGATCCAGGACCTCGAGATCGCTTTTAGCTGTTTACGCGCCAACCAGATCAAGCTCAATCCCGAGAAATGCGTTTTCGGCGTGCCTCGAGGCATGCTCTTGGGTACATTGTTTCGCAGCGCGGCATCGAGGCCAACCCCGAGAAAGTCTCGGCCATCACAAGAATGGGGCCGATCCGGGACATCAAGGGTGTGCAAAGAGTCACGGGATGCCTGGCGGCTCTGAGCCGTTTCATCTCAAGACTAGGAGAAAAGGCGTTACCGTTGTATTGACTTTTGAAGAAGGTCGAGCGTTTTTCTTGGACCCCCGAGGCCGAGGAAGCGCTCGAAAAGCTGAAGAAGACGCTGACCTCAGCACCAGTCCTGGTCCCACCTCAACCTGCAGAACCGCTGCTCCTCTACGTTGCGTCGACGACCCAGGTCGTCAGCGCAGCTGTGGTGGTCGAAAGGCAGGAGGAGGGACATGCGCTACCAGTCCAGAGGCCAGTCTATTTCGTCAGCGAAGTGCTTTCGGAGACCAAGGCACGTTACCCCCAAATCCAGAAGCTGATCTACGCCATAATCCTTGCCCGCCGTAAGCTGCAACACTACTTTCTCGGCCACCCCATCACGGTGGTCTCGTCTTTCCCCTTAGGCGAAATAATCCAGAGCAAGGAGGCCATGGGAAGAATAGCTAAATAGTCGGTCGAGCTCATGAGTGAGACTCTCACTTATGCGCCTCGCAAGGCCTTCAAGTCGCAGGCCCTGGTAGACTTCGTCGCGGAATGGACAGACTCCCAGCTTCCCCCGACTCAGGTCCAGGCGGAGCTGTGGACGATGTATTTTGATGGGTCACTCATGAAAACAGGGGCCGGGGCCGGCCTGCTGTTCATCTCACCCTTGGGCGTCCATATGAGGTATGTCATCAGGATTCATTTTGCCGCATCTAACAACGTCGCAGAATATGAGGCCCTCGTCAACGGTCTCAAGATTGCCATCGAGCTAGGAGTCCGACGCCTCGACGTCCGAGGCGACTCCCAACTCGTCATCGACCAAGTAATGAAAACCTCGAGCTGCCACGACCCGAAAATGGAGGCATACTGCAAAGAAGTCCGTCGACTCGAAGACAAATTCCATGGTCTCGAGCTTGTCCATGTCGCCCGACGCTACAACGAGGCAGCCGACGAGCTCGCCAAGATCGCATCGATTCGAGGCACGGTGCCACCTGATGCGTTCTCAAGAGATCTTCACGAGCCATCCGTCGACTTAGGCCCGGGGGCTGGCATCGATGCCGCTCCTGCCCAGCCAACCAGCACCGTCGACACGCTCTCGATGGCGGCCGAAGTGATGGTGGTAGAGAGGCGGCTTGGTCGACCATTCGACTGGCGCACACCGTTCCTCGACTGCCTAATCCGCGGCGAGCTGCCGGAAGATTGGTCAAAGGCCCGTCGTATCACTCGACGGGCCAAGTCATATGTGATCTATGGCGAAGGCAACGAGCTATATCGACGAAGCCCGACGGGGGTCTTACAGCGTTGCATCACCGTGGAGGAAGGCCGAAAACTCCTCGAGGACTTACACTCGGGGGCTTGCGGCCACCATGCTGCTCCACGGACCCTCGTAGGGAACGCTTTTCGTCAAGGTTTCTACTGGCCGACGGCTGTGGCAGATGCCATCGAGCTCGTACGCTTGTGTCACGGATGCCAGTTCTACGCCAAACAGACGCATCTGCCCGCCCACGCTCTTCAGATGATTCCCATCACCTGGCCGTTTGCGGTGTGGGGGCTCGATTTAGTAGGACCTCTACAAAAGGCGAAAGGAGGGTACACCCACTTGTTGGTGGCCATTGACAAGTTCTCCAAATGGATCGAGGCTCGACCCATCACCAACATCCACTCCGAACAAGCCGTCCTTTTCTTCACCGACATCATCCATCGGTTCGGGATTCCCAACGTTATCATCACCGACAACGGCACTCAGTTCACCGGCAAAAAGTTCTTGGACTTCTGCGATCAGCATCACATCCGTGTGAACTGGTCTGCAGTAGCCCACCCTCGAACTAACGGCCAGGTCGAGCGTGCCAACGGCATGATTTTGCAAGGACTCAAGCCAAGGATTTACAATCGTTTGAAGAAATTCGGCAAGAAATGGGTCGAGGAGCTTTCCTCGGTCCTATGGAGTCTAAGGACAACACCAAGCAGGGCCACAAAGTACACCTCATTCTTCATGGTCTACGGCTCTGAGGCTATCCTCCCCACAGACCTCGAGTATGGGTCACCTCGACTCAAAGCATACAACGAGCGATCAAATAAGGAGACTCAAGAAAACGCGGTCGACCAACTCGAGGAGGCTCGAGACATGGCCCTCCTCAACTCTGCCAGATATCAGCAGAAACTTCGACGCTACCACGACAAGCATGTGCGCAAGAGGGACCTCAGCGTGGGTGACCTTGTCCTACGACGCCGGCAAAGCAATTCAAGACGCCACAAGCTGACTCCACCTTGGGAGGGCCCGTATGTGGTGGCCGAGGTCCTGAAGCCAGGGACATATAAGTTAGTGGACGAGAAGGGAGCGATCTTCACCAACCCATGGAACATTGAACAGCTACGTCGATTCTACCCCTAGGAGCTCTAAACTTATGTTCCTGCGTACATTTTGTACCAAGACTTTGTAAACGAATGAATGAATAAACGAAGTCTTTCCCTCGAGCAACTTCTTTTTGCACCAAGGATTTACAAGTCATAATCTCGACGTTAGAAGGGGGCGCCGACTATGACCCATCATAGTCAACACCCCCTCGGGGGCTACCAGGGGGACGACCCCCCCATACGTCGAAAAAGCCAAGAAATTTTCTCTTCCTACTTAGTAAACCTTGCAAGATTCGAGTAGCTAAGGCACCTCGAGCCCCTCAAAGGTCGAGGGACAACGAGCCTGAGAACTCCTACGCCCCCGGGCTACGGAAACTCTACTCACTTCCTCACCCTTGAGACGATCGAGGTTGTTTTTTACGAAAGATCGAACAAGGAATACAAACGTAGGAACAAAGAGAAATAAAAGAACCTCGAGCGGAAAGACAAATAAGCATTTAACAATTACAAAAAGATACTGTATCCTTAACAACAGGATTAACAAAGTATTATACAAGGGGCCCTAGGCACCCTGAGCAGGCTCGCAGGCCTCAGTCCGTGGCACGGTCCTCACCACCCTCGCCTCCGCCCGAGCTAGTCTCAGGAGGAAGCACCTCAGGCTCAAATAGCTTCGCCAACCTCTCTCCAGGAGCCTCCGCGTCGTTGATCAAGGCATGGAGCCTCTCTTCGTTCTCTGCGTCGGTCTTGGAGATGTCGGTGACGAAGCCGTGGGATACTACCTCCATGTCATAGGAGAAGCCCGAGTAGACAACTGCCATCGCCCGCTTCACCCCGATGTGGAGGGCATCCCGCACCCGATCTCGTAGCGTCGCGCCTATGGAGCACAACTGGTCGACCAGTGCGTCGCCTCGAGCGTCCTCCCTCGACTCATCCATAGGCTCGACCTCCCAGGAGGTCGAGAGGTCGCTTATCGCCGTCCGCACTCGACGGTTCAAAGCAACCCCAGACTCGAGCTGAGCCTTAGCATTACGGGCCTCGACTTGGGCGGCTAGGAGTTCGTCCTTAAGCCCTGTAAATGCCAATAGAAGAAACCTTAGGAAAAACCAAACACACCTCGAAAGAGAAAATCTGACAGAGGAAACGTACCTCGGACGCTCTCCTCCAGGGCCGTGTTCTCGCCGACTAATCTGGTGTTGGCCCTCTCAATCTCTCTGTTGGAACGGACCAGCTCAGTGTTGGCAACGCGGAGATCCTCAATCGCCTTGCCAGCCTGAGCAATGGCCCCACTTTTCTCCAACAGCTCTCCCTTCAGACGTTCGGCGTCGTCAGAAAGCCTGCGGGATTGAGCCCGCTCCGCCTCGAGATCTTCGAGGGCCTTCCTCTTGGCTTCCTCCGCGGCGCTCCTAGCGATCTCGCCGTTCACGTGCTCCACCTTCATCTTCTGGAAGGACTCTCGGAGAGAGTCCAGGTCGGTTTTAAGAAGGCCCTTCTCTTTGTCCAGGTCCGCGATAACGCTCTTGTAGGACAGGGCCTCCTCCCGGGCTCTGGACGTGGCCTCCTCGACCGTCAGAGCCCGCTCCCGCAGCAGCGTCGTCTCCTCCTCCGCCTTTCTTGAGGCCTCTCGAGCCTCGGCCAAAGCAGCCTCCCTCGCCTTCTTCTCCTCCTCGAGCGCTATAAGGTCTTTATAAGCCTTGAGGAGCTTCTCCTACGACTCGAGGAGTTGGTCCTTGAGGACGGGGAGCTGCTCCCAGCCGCCTCTTGTGGCGTGAATGAAGCTCGACTTGATGCGGGAGGTCTCTTTCATGTCCTACGAGCCGGCGGTCGAACAGTTAGAACACAAAACCAAAAGGTTCCATGAAGATCAAAGATTGAAAAACACTTACGAAATAAGCCGGCCCGAGCCCGTTGTTGATGATGTCCGATAGGAGCCCCACCACGTGCTTCATCCAAAGGCGGAGCTCCTCGACATGCTCCCACTTCTCGGCCTCCTTCTTGTCGTCGAGGAAGATGTTGGGCTCAGACGGGTCGGTGGAAGCTCGGATACGAATCTGATCAGGACACCAGTTCTCCACCTCCCGATCAGCCCGTGCCTTGACGCCGCGGATAAGGTTCTCGACGGTCTCGAGGGAGCCCCCGTGGCGCAAGAACAGGTCGACGAGGCATGGGAACCGCCCGTCGTCATCCACCGTCTTCCAGGTACCGTCCTTGCTTCCTGACGTCCCAATCTCGTCCTCCTCAGAGGGAAATCGATCCTCCCACGCCCGACGCTCCCGGAGGAACCCTAGGGCGATCCCGTCCATGCCGTAGATCGTCCTCTTGATCTCAGATTCGGGGTCGGTGGGGGTGCGCATCAGGCAGGCAAGCGCCACCACACCATCCGCTCACCCCGGCTCTGCCCGGATCGCGGCGGGCGCCCCCGGAAGAAGCCACACTGGGGTTGGGGGACCGTACATGATGCGAACCCGCTAGGGTTTTTAGCCTGATCTTTCGATGAGAGGCGCTGGATAACTCGATTAGTGGATGGAGATGACGTTCGCGGCCCGACTACAGCCCTCAAGACCGCGCCTTAGCAACCGATACACCACGTCCAACAGCCGTAACGATCTTGTGGAGCGCGACAACCAGCCCCTAGGGCTCCCGTCCTGCAAGCAATCGAAGAACTAGCAAGAACGAGGAAACAAACACTGAATTTGCAAGATGAATTGAAGGTTTCAAACTGAATCTGAATCAACAATGGGGTTCCGAAGACAAGGAGACGGGCGGCTGATCCTGCACGCGCGCCTACAAGCAAGTAGCGAAGGCTAAACTTGATCTAAACAAAACCCAGTTGTTCATGGCGGCTCTAGATGTAAATAAATAGAGGGGAGGATGACCAAAGGGGTGCTAGAGTCGTCCTCCAACCCTAGGACGCATCCCTGATGGACTCAACTTGATACATGGGCCATTGGTCCAAAATAGGGTGACGCAGCACCAAAACAGAAAAAGGTGTCGGCACGAAAACAAGGACTGCGTCCGACTCATAAGCTGCATAGATATGTGGTTGGACCCATTGGAAAGTAGACTTCATGAGCATTCCAACAAGTATAGGAACGTCCCAGTTGGAGTCCATATGGCGCCGTGGTGATCCATACAAGTTAGAGTTATTTTCCAGTCCGAATCCAGCTCCCAAAACGTGTTGGGTTTGGACTCTTTGTTTCCTTGCTTTAGAAGCGACGTGGTAACTTGATAGAGGATGTTGTGGAGGCTTGGACCTGATCTCCAATCACCTTTGTTAAGTTATCACTCTTCCCATATGCAATCAGCCCTTGAAGTTGGTGTTGCCTCAAATTCTGAATGCAGTTGAACCTTCCCTTGCTGATCTTGTCCATTATTCCTGAGCAACACGAAAGTGCACGTGTCTCCATTGTCTAAATATGATTGACAAGAGTTTAAAACTGAACTTACTTGAAGGTTGAGTTGACGGGCACGAGC
The DNA here is from genome assembly GCF_000003195.3 of Sorghum bicolor. Classification (NCBI taxonomy): domain Eukaryota; kingdom Viridiplantae; phylum Streptophyta; class Magnoliopsida; order Poales; family Poaceae; genus Sorghum; species Sorghum bicolor. The sequence continues at coordinate 32,653,352 of NC_012871.2, forward strand.
ACGAGTAAGAGGACCAGCTATAGGTTGTGTCGGAGAGGATGTAGGACCAGCTATAGGTTGTGTCGGAGAGGATGTAGGAGAGGATGTATCGCTGGTGTTGATGTCCTCATCATCCTCCCTTTCTTGCATTTGAGTCGTCCTCGACTCAAGCTCATCTTCCTCACCCAAATAAGGCTTCAAATCTGCAATGTTAAATGTGGGACTAACCCCAAAATCTGCAGAAAGATCAAGCTTATATGCATTCTCATTAATTCGTTGCAGCACTTTAAAAGGACCATCAGCTCTAGGCATCAATTTGGATTTTCTCAGTTCTGGAAATGTATCTTTTCGCAAATGCAACCAAACCAAATCCCCAGGTTCCAGAATCAATTGCTTTCTACCTTTATCTCCAGCGCATTTGTACTTAGCATTGATGCGCTCTATGTTTTGTTTAGTGGCTTCATGCAATTTTAACATCAATTCAGCACGTTGCTTAGCATCAAAATTTATTTTTTCAGAACTTGGCAAAGGCATTAAATCAATAGGAGCACGTGGCAAGAAGCCATAGACAATCTCAAAAGGATGCATTTTTGTAGTAGAATGCAATGAACGATTATAGGCGAACTCAATATGAGGCAAACATTCTTCCCACATCTTAATATTCTTCTTTAAAACAGCCCTTAACATAGTGGATAAAGTTCTATTAACAACTTCAGTTTGACCATCAGTTTGGGGATGACAAGTGGTGGAAAATAAAATCTTAGTCCCCAATTTGAACCACAAAGTCTTCCAAAAATGACTAATAAATTTAGCATCACGATCAAAAACAATTGTGTTGGGCACACCATGTAAGCGAACAATTTCTCGAAAGAACAAATCAGCAATATTTGTAGCATCATCAGTTTTATGACATGGTATAAAATGTTCCATCTTAGAAAATCTATCAACAACCACAAACACACTATCACGTCCCCTCCTAGTCCTCGGTAGTCCCAACACAAAATCCATAGATATATCCTCCCAAGGAGCATTAGGAACAGGAAGAGGTAAATACAAACCATGGGGATTTAACCGTGACTTTGCCTTTTGACATGTTGTGCAACGAGCAACAAACCTCTCCACATCTCTCTTCATCCTTGGCCAAAAGAAATGACCAGCAAGTATGTCTTCGGTCTTCTTTGCTCCAAAATGTCCCATCAAGCCACCTCCATGCGCTTCCTGCAACAACAACAAATGAACAGAGCTAGCTGGAATGCATAGCTTGTTAGCTCTAAACACAAACCCATCACTAACGATGAATTTATTCCACCGTTTTCCATCTTTACAATGCAGCAACACGTCTCTAAAATCAGCATCATGAACATATTGGTCTTTAATTGTTTCTAACCCAAATATCTTGTAATCAAGTTGATTCAGCAAAGTATATCTCCGTGATAAAGCATCAGCAATAATATTTTCCTTCCCTTTCTTGTGCTTAATAATATAAGGAAAAGATTAAATAAATTCAACCCATTTTGCATGCCTACGATTCAGTTTTCCTTGACTACGAATATGTTTCAAAGATTCATGATCAGAATGGATAATAAACTCTTTGGGCCACAAATAATGCTGCCATGTCTCTAATGTTCTAACAAGAGCATAGAGTTCTTTATCATAAGTTGAATAATTGAGAACAGGCCCACTCAATTTCTCACTAAAATATGCAATAGGTTTTCCCTCTTGTAATAAAACACCTCCCAAACCAATTCCACTAGCATCACATTCAAGCTCAAAAGTCTTATTAAAATCAGGAAGTTGTAGGAGAGGTGCATGAGTTAACTTATCTTTCAACATGTTGAATGAATTCTCTTGTGCTTTGCCCCAATCAAAAGGCACCCCCTTCTTTGTAAGCTCATTCAATGGTGCTGAAATCCTTCACAAAACGGCGATAGAATCCAGCAAGTCCTAGAAAACTCCGCACCTGGGTGATAGTATTTGGGACAGGCCATCCCTGTATAGCTTCCACCTTGGCTTGATCAACCTCAATTCACTGTGGAGTCACAACATAACCAAGAAAAGACACTCGATCGGTGCAAAAGGTGCACTTCTCAAGGTTACCAAATAAACGTGCCTCGTGTAGTGCATTAAAAACAACACGTGATCAAGATGTTCATCCAATGATTTGTTGTAAATCAATATGTCATCAAAATATACGACAACAAATTTCCCAATGAAAGCATGCAAAACCTCGTTCATTAATTTCATGAAAGTACTAGGTGCATTAGTTAACCCAAAAGGCATGACTAACCACTCATACAAACCGAACTTAGTTTTGAAAGCAGTTTTCCATTCATCTCCCAATTTCATACGAATCTGGTGGTACCCACTACGTAAATCAACTTTTGAAAACACAACAGCACCACTCAGTTCATCTAGCATATCATCTAATCGTGGAATAGGGTGTCGATATCGAATGGTGATATTATTAATAGCTCTACAATCAACACACATACGCCATGTTCCATCTTTCTTAGGCACTAAAATTACTGGAACAGCACAAGGACTAAGAGATTCTCGGACATAACCTTTGTCTAGTAGTTCTTGCACTTGTCGCTGAATTTCCTTTGTTTCCTCCGGGTTTGTCCTGTATGGTGCACGATTTGGCAAAACTGCTCCAGGAATAAGATCAATTTGGTGCTCAATCCCGCGTAGTGGAGGCAGCCCCGCTGGTACCTCACTTGGAAACACATCAGAATACTCCTGCAAAATGTTAGCAACAGCAGGGGGCAAAGAACATTTTTCATATCCTCAATTGAAATCAAAGCATCCTTGCATATCAAAGCATAAGCAACAGAAGTGGATGCATTGAACTCATTAATATCTGATTTGGTAGCTATCATACAATGTCCTTTCAGTTTTATCTCATCTTTGTTACCAATTACAGATTTATCATTTTTATTGCTCTTGCTCTTTGCTTTAGTAGCCCTAGCAACATCAGTTTGCATAATAGTTTCATGGGACATAGGATGCAACACAATTTTGCGATCATGGTATAGAAAAGAATACTGATTTGATCTACCATGATGCATAGAGTCTCTATCAAATTGCCAAGGTCTACCTAGCAAAATGTTACAAGCTTGCATAGGCACAACATCACATTCAACAATATCTTTGTAGGATCCGATGGAAAAATTAATTCTCACAAGTCTAGTTACCTTTGCCTTACCACTGTTGTTCAGCCATTGGATGTAGTAGGGATGCGGGTGTGGTTTGGTGTTGAGGGCAAGCTTCTGCACCATATCGCTGCTTGCCAAGTTGTTGCAGCTACCTCCATCAATGATCATGCGACAAGAACGCTCTTTGATGACACACTTTGTTTGGAATAAAATGTGTCGCTGATTTTGTTCCGCCATCTCCATTTGTGCACTAAGCACTCGCTGCACGATCAAGCTCTCATAGTGGTCCGCTTTACCTGCATTAATATGTTCTTCTATTTGATCTTCATCACCTGCATGGTCAGTCGCAAGCAGTGCAAGTGTATCCTCATCAAAATCACTAGCAGATGAGTACTCATCATCATCCCTGACAATCATAACTCGCTTGTTTGGGCAGTCACGCATCATGTGCCCATATCCCTTGCACCGATGACATTGTATGTTGCTTGTTCTACCCGTCGATGCCACGGATGAAGTACTCACAGCAGGCTTTTGCATCGTCTTCGCAACTGAATTGGTGGGGGCAGCTCAAGCCTTGTCACTAGATGATGGAGTAGAAATACGTGTAGATGGAGTTGAAGCCATGTGTTGCTGCCACGAACTAGCCTTCCCTACAGAAATATTACTCCTTGCGCTAGCACGTCGTCCCTGCACTTCCCTTTCAGCTTTACAAGCAAGATGAAACAAACGGGTTACATTATTGTATTCTTTGTAAGCGAGGATGTCCTGAATTTCCCGATTTAACCCACCCAAAAATCTAGCCATAGCCGGTTCCTCATCCTGCTCTAGGTTACAACGCAACATACCCGTTTGTAATTCCTGATAATATTCTTCTACACTTTTAGCACCTTGTCTTAACTGCTGCAACTTATTTATCATATCACGCGCATAGTAAGATGGAACAAATCTAGCTCTCATGGCCCTTTTCAGTGCATCCCAAGTTCTAGGTAAGTTATTAGGATTTTTCTTTCCATATTCTATCCACCAAACAGAAGCAAAATCTGTAAACTCACTAGTAGCAGCCCTAACACGTGTAGTCTCAGGAAATTCATGACATGCAAACTTTTGATCAACAGCAATCTCCCAAGTGATGTAAGCATCAGGGTCATATTTACCATCAAAAGGGGGTATCTTAAATTTAATCTTACTGAAAGCATCATCATTATTGTGTACCTCGCGTCGGCGGTTGCCACCCATACCTCTACGGTTGTGACAAAGGCGACGTCGATCACGAGTGTCTTGATCATCATGTTCAGTATCACCAGTGTAGTCATCTTCATGACTACCGTGCTCTCGATCTCCCTCCTTTTCTTCTTTATGCTTCTCTTTATCTTTGGTGTGGAAAGCATCAAATCGCCTTAGGAGAGCAGCAAGGCTTTTGTCCACACTAGCAACAGATTCCTCCAAACTTGTGAGCTTGTTGTTTGTGGCAATCTGCGTAGCCTCCAACTGCCCCAGCTTTTCATTCGTCACCTGCAAGTCGTTATCAAGTCCCTCTGTGTGCAGCTTCACTTTCCTTTCAAAATGTTGTATGATGCCCTTAGTGCGAGGTGTAAGTGGTGTTTCGTTACCATCATCTGCCCCTGGCATGGTTCAAAGACAAAGACAACAAAAAGGCAAGTGAAGAAATAAAAGCCCTACAACTACTAGGATGTAGCTACAGCAAGTCGCTCACACTCAACCTGTAACACAAGTTCTTACCAATTCTTACCTTGCTTGACAGGAGGGGTCGTCTGCCAACAAGTGTACAGCAATGGACGAAGTGTATCGGTGCTGCAGCACAAGACCTGTCAAGCTGTAGAGTATGTGGAGCTATAGGTGGGCTGAAACAAGGAACGAACTAGCACCACGTTAGTTATAAAAGCGAGCTAAATAAGCGTTCGACGATGGTACTGTGCTGGTCCTAGGCTAGACCGTGCTAGAGACGCGAGCCTGGACACAAAGGAAAACCACAGCACACCCCCGAAAACGAGGTGGAAGAAACCTAAAATCAATATGAAAAACAGCCCCTTTTTTTTCTTTTGAATCTTTTTTTTTCTTTTTTTTTGGGCAACCTCAAAAACTGATTATATGAACAAAAGAATACAAAAGAGCAATTCGCTCCACACACTTTTTTCGCTCCACACTCTCTCTCTCTCTCTCTAGAGTAAGGCCGAACAAGTAGAGTTATCTTTCTTTTGAACTCAGATTGGAACTCTACTCGATCCGGACCAAGACCACAGTTCAATTCAGACTTCACAACAGATTCGACAGAGAGAAGATATGGTAATACTCGGCTGTGTATAGATGGTGACAAGAACTCGAAACTCTAAAGGACTAGACACTAAGACCAGCAACTCGATACAAACCGAAGCAACACAAATTCAACAAGCCCTAACTAAAACGGTACTAGCCAAGGCACAAAGGTTTAATAGGATTATGGAAAAACTAATCTACTATATTTTTTTTGGATTTTCTGGACTATAGGAAATTAATTAAAAATAGCAAAGGATTAGAAGTCTCTCACCGAAGAACCTTGCTCTGATTACCAACTGATGCGAACCCGCTAGGGTTTTTAGCCTGATCTTTCGATGAGAGGCGCTGGATAACTCGATTAGTGGATGGAGATGACGTTCACGGCCCGACTACAGCCCTCAAGACCGCGCCTTAGCAACCGATACACCACGTCCAACAGCCGTCACGATCTTGTGGGGCGCGACAACCAGCCCCTAGGGCTCCCGTCCTGCAAGCAATCGAAGAACTAGCAAGAACGAGGAAACAAGCACTGAATTTGCAAGATGAATTGAAGGTTTCAAACTGAATCTGAATCAACAATGGGGTTCCGAAGACAAGGAGATGGGCGGCTGATCCTGCACGCGCGACTACAAGCAAGTAGCGAAGGCTAAACTTGATCTAAACAAAACCCAGTTGTTCATGGCGGCTCTAGATGTAAATAAATAGAGGGGAGGATGACCAAAGGGGTGCTAGAGTCGTCCTCCAACCCTAGGACGCGTCCCTAATGGACTCAACTTGATACATGGGCCATTGGTCCAAAATAGGGTGACGCAGCACCAAAACAGAAAAAGGTGTCGGCACAAAAACAAGGACTGCGCCCGACTCGTAAGCTGCATAGATATGTGGTTGGACCCATTGGAAAGTAGACTTCATGAGCTTTCCAACAAGTATAGGAACGTCCCAGTTAGAGTCCATATGACACCGTGGTGATCCATACAAGTTAGAGTTATTTTCCAGTCCGAATCGAACTCCCAAAACGTGTTGGGTTTGGACTCTTTGTTTCCTTGCTTTAGAAGCGACGTGGTAACTTGATAGAGGATGTTGTGGAGGCTTGGACCTGATCTCCAATCACTTTTGTTAAGTTATCACTCTTCCCATATGCAATCAGCCCTTGAAGTTGGTGTTGCCTCAAATTCTGAATGCAGTTGAACCTTCCCTTGCTGATCATGTCCATTATTCCTGAGCAACACGAAAGTGCACGTGTCTCCATTGTCTAAATATGATTGACAAGAGTTTAAAACTGAACTTACTTGAAGGTTGAGTTGACGGGCACGAGCACGAGTAAGAGGACCAGCTATAGGTTGTGTCGGAGAGGATGTAGGACCAGCTATAGGTTGTGTCAGAGATGTAGGACCAGCTATAGGTTGTGTCGGAGAGGATGTAGGAGAGGATGTATCGCTGGTGTTGATGTCCTCATCAGTACACCGGCAAATCTTCCTCCTGCTCGCCAGGCTCTTGCGGCGTCGGCGGCACTGGTTGAGGCAGACCTTGAGGTGGGGGCTCGAGTGGTCCGTCCTCTTGGCCCCCCTGCTGCTGCTGTTGCTGTCCCTCGAGCGTTTGCTGCTCCTGCTGCTGCTGCCGCTCCTCCTGCTGTTGTTGTTGTTGCTGCTGCTGCTCCTGTGGCGGCCGCGTCGCCTCGCGCTGCCGCTCCTCCCCCTCCTTCTCCTTCTCCTTCTGCTCCTCGAGGGCTCGAAGGCCAGCAGGCCAGGGAGTCCGTCCCGAGATGAGAGAGGTCAACGCCTCCTCCTCCATAGGTTGGGCGTCCCCAGATGCCTCGTTACCACCAGACGTGTCGCTGATGGTGATGGGGTCCGCCTCGACCCCCAATCGGGGTGGCTCGGGGGCTCCTGCCTGCCCTTGAGTTTGGGGTGCCTCGTCACGCGTCGACGGCATCGGAGTAGGCTCGGGACGAGACGGAGCACTACCAGCATCGGCCAGAGGTTGAGAGTCGGAGGAGCCTGCGAAGTAAAGAATAAAGGTCGGTCACTGTAATAACCGACGCAAAAACGTCACAAGACCCAGAAACAAACTACAAACCTGGCTCCTTGGAGGCTGCTCCCGCCTTGAGCCTCTTCGCCATTGAGGGCTGGGCCTGCTCGAGCGTCCGCTTTAGCCTAAAAAGAAGGGAACGAGCATGAAAGGACCAGAACACAAGGAAACGCGAGGGAATGGGTAAACAAAAGTCACAACTTCAAAAAGCTTACCCTACGGGAAGAACAGCTCGCCTACCGGTACCCCGACCGGTGGGCCTCGAGCCACACCGCGTCAAGGCTCCGGGCCCCTCGAGCGCAGACACTGTCCCTGGCACAGCAATTCCCGCTTGGTGGCCACTAGGACTGGCGCTCCTGTGGCCGGCCTCTCCCTTCTCGGAGGCCGCAGCGCGACCGCGAGTCAGTGGCCCTGTCGCCTGGGGCCTAGCATGGCCACCCCCCTGGGCGCGGGGGGAGGGCGCGGCGCGACCTGGCCAGTCGAGGGCGCAGGAGGCATGTCGTCCCGAGGGCGGTGGGACCCGCTCGGGCCCTCCTTCGGAGTCTCCGTCCAGGGGACGTCGACGTCACCTCGAGGCGGGCCTTCGAGGATCCGGTCAAGACGTGACGCCATCCCCTCGGAGTCGTCGCTGTCCTCGTCGTCATCATCGTCGTTGCTAGGGGATTCTTCCTCAGGCTCCCCCCTCTGCCTGGATTTGGCTCGACGCGCCTCCAAAGCTTGGCAGTCGAGGTTCTTCTTCTTCTCCCCTTTCTTTGCGGAGTCCTTGGCGGACTTCAGCTTTTCGGCGGACTGGCGCCGCCTGTCACGATCGACCACGTCCTCCTTCACAGGGGGCCTTGAGGACCGGACATCAATACGTCCCTGCCAGAGTAAAGGAAGGTTTAAAAAAGAATCGAGGAAAATCCAGAATCAGAGCTATGTGCGAGAAAAGAACATACCAGGTCGACCGAACCTTCCTCGGGCCTCATAGGGAAGCCGTTGACGTGCTTCGACTTAAAGTCACCTGCGATGGCCGCCCTAACCCGGGCAGTGATCTCATCGTCCGCCAGAGCCACGTTAGACATCCGGCAGGCCTCAAGATCCCGGGACGAGACGCCCGGCCCCAACTCGTCCATCCTCAACGGCCGAGACATCAAAGGGAGGACCCTTCGACGATGGACGGTCGAGAGGACGAGAGCGGCGGACAGGCCCTCCAGGCGCAGCTTCTTCATGGCGTCGAGGAGGGGGTCGAGCCGCGACTGGTGCTCTTGGACGACGCCGTACGTCCAGTTGTCCGGGCGCTCTGTAATCAGACGGCCCGTGTAAGCGGGGAAGAGACCGTCGTCGTTCCTCAAGTAGAACCATTGGGAGTCCCACCCAGCGTGGTTTGACGACAGCCCCACCGGGATATACTCGCGCGGCCTCTCCGTCTTCTTCGTCTTCAGCACCAGGTTGAGGCACCCGGCCCGCACGTGCTTCCTCACGCCGGTGGTTCCGGTGGGGGCATTGAAAAGCTCGCCCCTATAGAGGTGGAGCCACAGATCCCAGTGGGGCATCATCCCCAGATAGCCCTCACACACCGCGGCGAAGACCGCCGTGACGGTGATGGCGTTCGGGGAGAAATGCTGGAGCTCCACCCCATAGTGGAAGCAGAGGGCCCGCATGAAGCGGCTCGGGGGAGCACCCAGGCCGTGGCGGTGGAACTTGGCGAACGACACCACGTAGCCCTCGGGCGGCTGGGGCTCCCTGTGGCCCGCCGGCGGCGCGATCCACTCTGGCGACGACAGCGAGGTGCGGCGACGCAAGAGTCCCTCGCTCTCGAGCTCTAGCAGCCAGCGCTCCGTCATCGACGACGGGCGCCAGTCGTCGGCGGCGACGAGTGTCACTGGCATCTTGGCTGAAAGGACGGTGGATCCGCTACCGCTCGAGGGGGTGCGCGCGCGCGTAAGGCAGCGAGAGAGCAAAGGCAGCGAGAGGATGAAGGTGAGAAGGCGGAAGGAAGAAGAAAGAACGGCGGCAGCGCCACGGCGTATTTATAGGCAGCAGTCCGCTAACGGACAGATCCGGGAAATGAGGTAACTCCCCCCCATAAATGCGCCACCTAACCGTCTCTTTCCCCTCACAGGCGGGGCGCTCCGAATTCCACGCCGACGCAGTGTCGTAACGTCACCCATCTGAAAAGGCGCGCCCAACAGGCAAAAAGGCGAACTGCCACGGCCACTTCCTTCCCTTGTAAGCCAAGGGGCATACCCGCGAGAGTCTCGAGAGGTCGATGGCTGGCCCGCCGAAAGGGTTCGACAGCCGATCTCGAGCACCGGAGTCAGGGATCCCCAGCGAGCAGTCGAAGATCGGGGCCCGCCTCGAAGACTCGCTAGCGATGTCCAAGGTAGGGTCGAGACAGTCGAGAGGAATCCCCGACGGGAGGCATCGAGCCGCTGGTCTCTATCGAATGAGACCGGTGTCCCCGACCACGTCGACCCTGCTTTATGAGAACGCCTCTGGGCTACGGCTGACCCCCTCGAAAGGGGCACAGGTTCTCACTTGGACTACCCGCTAGGAACTCAATCTGGGGTGGAAGACGCTCGCTCTATAGAGAGTATGTCGAAACCTCCGCGCAAAGCAAGCCAATCAGAACCTTCCACCACTGGTGTCGATAGTGTTTCTGCAACATAGGCAGTATAACCCTCGAAGGAGTCAAAAACTCCTTCAAGGGCTCGGGGGCTACCCCCGCGGGGTCGCTCGTGCGCCCCCACGGAAACTCGACCCAAGAGTAAAAGCCTCCACTCGAGCGCCAGCGCTCCAATGGAGACTCGGGGGCTACTGTCGAGGGTATCAATAAGGGGTACCCTCACCGATGCACGTAATGAGACTATCCGTATGCAGGACGAGGCCCTCAACTCGACGCTCTGGCCGTACACATGCGCAGCCATCGACGGCCGTAGCCTCGAAGACGGAAATAGCGTCGAACGAATTGATCAGGGGTCGAGCGCTAGCTACCGTCGAATACGGGAGCGGGCTCGAGCGAAACGGAAAGCGTCGTGCGCAGGGACACTGTCCGCCGCCTGACGCGCGCACGAGAGCCAGGGCATTTAATGCACCTGCCGTTTTCCCACCTAACACACTGGTCACGGGAAGCGTGATAGGAAACAGGCACCCGTCCCATTGTTCTTTTTGCAGCCTTCCCCACTGAACGTCCCAGGATGTGTCAGGACGCGGGAAACAAGGATGGAACGTCTAATCGGGACCCCCTCGAGACATCCAGGGTCAGCGCTCCGGATATCAGCATGTTACACGGCGTCCGACCCTCGACCGGACAGGGTTCCTTCCTGGGGACGAGTTGGGCGTCGACTGACTACATCTCAACCACTCCGCCGGATTTGCCGCCATGTCGTACATGCGTGCGACCGGTAAACCAGTCCAAGACGGCGCGCAGAGCAGAATGCAGGGGCACGCGTAATCATCACCAGGCTATCCAGACGGGACGGCTCGAGGCCATGCCGGTACGGAAGCCTCGAGTAGGTCAGCGCTCCATGCTGCTATCTGTTGACACTAGCTAACACCACTTAGATACTAGGTTGTCATCCCTAGCATGGCGCCAGAGTGTACAAAGGTATTTATAAATGTAAAGGCTCTCTAGAAAATAATCTATTCTATCCGCAAGCGCACAGATAAAACACCTCATTGTAACATTTCACCAGGATAAGTATTCCAGGCATCGTTATTTATAATTTTGCTCTAGGGATCTAAAGAAGATGGAATTAAATCAAAGGGGCAAAATCTATCAAGGCATAGACTAGAGATAAACTCGCAAGAACATGATTACTAATGAGAAACTCGTCACACAGTCACATACTTTAGCAGGGGGTAAACCATAAAGATAATGATAATAAAGTATAAGTTCATGGGATAAAGAGCACAGCGATTAGAAAATAGACTACTCCTCATATATGTAGGTGATGTCGGATTAGCTAGAGAATGGATTCTAAGTTATCTACTAAGTACTAAGTCATAATCTACTCTAGTTATCTACAAGATCATATATAGCATAAAAGACTCTTCATTCATGTATAAGGAACATTGATAAAGTAAATCAGAACATCGCATGACTTACTCCACAATACCGGTTCTGCCTGTCCTATCAACGGAGGGTGGACTATATAAGAATCAACGAAGCTATCACTATCGCGAACTACCACACGACCCGGCCAATAGGATACATTTGCAGATAAATAACATCTAAGCACCACGCTCACATGTGATCTATCAGCTAACTCCCTCGCGTCAAGAGCTAAGCGCTTTGCAAACTTATACATAAACTCATTATCAATTAGAACTATATCAAATATAGAACTAGAGCAAACTAAGAGCATAATAATTAGAGACATAATGCAATTAGAACAATAGAATTAGAGAAAGATATGAAAAATACCAATCTTTATTACCGAAGATCCGAATCCAGAGCGTAGTGCTCTACTTCTCTAATCGCTATCTAATCAAACCTCTAAACTTGAAGGATTTGGGAGTAGCTAATTCTAATTCTCTGTGGGAGAGAGATCTAAACCCTAACTTTGATGGCTACCTCTGAATAATGATTTCTCCTCTCTCCTCCAGGGGCCAGGGGGTCTGGTTTTATAGTCCCCTCAAGTGAACGTGAGCCATTGGATCAAACCGACATAGATTGTATGGTTTAGATTGATCCTTTAGGTCGGTGGAGTCTTGCCCCGAAGCAGAGTCCTGATTGGCCTCTTGGCCAGGGCGGGCGCCCAAGGGGGGTGGGCGGCCGCCCAGCTCCCGAGCCCGATTCGCGTCCCGTTCGTTCCCGTGGCTTCTGGATCCTTCTAGATTGAGGAAAATTGCGCGGCACGTAATTATCTCATTGTAAACATGACATGTGGACCTTCTCTCCATATTTTCTGATAAACCCCTGCAGAAATAGATAAACACCAAAGCTCGTGGAATTCTGTCAGATAAAACCCTAATTCTAGATGTTTGTTTCATATTGATCCTTTTTCATGTTTATTTGATTATTAATTTTAGTACTTAAGGACCGTCAACAAACTCCCCCAAGCTTACCCTTTGCTCGTCCCTGAGCAAATAGCTAAACTTAGACAGATCAGGAGTTGCTTCGATGTTTTCTTTCCTGACAGGCACACATGCTTTTACATAAAAATTCTTCCAGATTAGAGTGAAGTGTTATGGAGTTTAGTACCTGCACTTAAATCTTAAGTAATCGAAAGACAAAATAGTTAAGTCAAGCACTATCCCTCCTGTCTATACTTCACCTTTGTTCCAGAGTTTTTCATAAGTTTTCAAAAATAAAACTCAGAGTTCCCAGCAATGATCTCTCAAGTCTCTCTATATGTGGTATTTGTGGATCCTTACCATAATGTCACTTACCTATAGCTAATAGAATATTTAAGTGGAGCTCATAGGAGTGGAAAACAGCTCATACATATGTTGTCTAATCGAGCCATGGATCCAAAGGAACTCAGCATATAATTAAATCAAGATGTGCATGTGTGATGGAGTAAATGATAGTGAAAATGCATAAGTGATAATAAAACTTAGTTCTCATTGTTCTTTATATTGCTATCTCTCCTCCTCTTTGATCTTTGCTTTGGGAGAACATGGGCGATCTTTTTCTTTTCTTTTCTCTTTCTTTTTTTTCAGGTGGGTAGTAGATACCCCTAATTCTACTGTCGGACACTTGTCCATTTTTTCCGCTCAAGTGGGCATCTTTGTACCCCTAATTCTACTTCGGACACTTGTCCATTTTTACCTCTCGTCTCACTCTTTTTCTTTCTTTTCCGAGGTTCTGGGCACTTGCCCCTTTTTATTTCCTCGTATATTTTTGCATAACCCATGCCTCTTTTGCATTGAATCTTTTTAGAGAGAGAATAACAATATTCGGGACAGTGAGTAAAAATATTTTTAGCAATTTTAATGAATGGTGGTGGATGCTGTGGTAGATGTGTGCAAGTGAATATCTTAATTTAACCACATGAAAAGCTCCTAAGAGTCGACACAGCTCGATCAAACTCAATGTAAATATAGTAAAAGATGTTATAGCAAGTATGGCTGTGGTAGGTAGTTTGTTATGCTAGGAACTCATCATGTGATTTGTAAGTTTTCAAAATAAATCTCTAGAACTTAGTGTAGTAGGAACAAGATAAACAGTGGCTCAACTTTATATCATGCCTTTCTCTTACCTAGACTTTAGTTTTATGCTTCCCAAAGATAGTAAATTCAGTTTTAGTAATTCCTGGAAGATCTCTAATGTAAAAGCTAGGTACTTGTAAGTAAGCAAACAGAGCAACTGTTCATCATTTCCATCATGCATCTTTTTTTTTGGTCTTTTTATTATTTCTAGAGATTAAACTTAGCAGAAAAATAAAGCACACTCATCTACACACTCTTTTTATTTTGTTTTCATGTTTATTAAAATGCAGTAAATTAAAGCAAGAAAATATTTATTTGGTTTTCTAAGCTTTTCCTTTTAAGATAAATTAAATACTAAGACAGAATAGAATAAATAAGAAGAGCAAATAAAAACTTACTTGATAAATTTGGGAGGAACTCCCCCAAGCTGGATGTTGACGTCGGTCTTACCCGATGTTCCAGAACCGCATCATGGTTGTGATGTTGTTATTCATTGTTGTTGTATCTTGTCTCAGCTCTTCTACTGCAGCGGCATGGTCCTGGTTCCATTTTTGTTGTTCTTCCAAGAGTCTTCCATGTTCTACTTGCGTGTTCTGAATGTCGAGGAGGGTGTTGTCGGTACGAGTGAAGAAATCACCGGCCTCTTGATAGTAGTCGTTCGTGAAGGCGTAGGAGGCGTCGGAGTATCGTCCTGCATCAAATTGGGGTGGAGGTCTGGATCCTGAAGCTCCATATGGATCAGTGGAGTACCTGCCCGTATGAAAAGGCGGGTTTGTCCACTGGTGATCTTGGCTCTCCGGCCATGTCTCCTCTGTCGGCTCTTGTGGATGCGCATGACGAGCCCATGAGTCTCGAAGGACTCGTGGATTGTAATCGCAATAATGCAGGTGCACTGCTTCTTCTGGTCTAGGGTCAGCTCCATACCAAGTGCGTTCTCGGTGAGTGGTTATCCTTTCAGACGCCACTCGCTGTGGAGTTCTCTGGTTCACTGGTGTTGCTGCAATTTCAATCAAAAAGTTTTGCACAGAGTAGAGGCCAAGGTTCGGGTTAGGTAACCGAATCTTGCCTTTATCATCATACAGCATATACATTATATTCCCCTCTTTCTTTAACATCCGAGCTTGTCTAAATGTGTCATAGCCATGATAAATTCTTAATTCTTCTATGAAGTCCAATGATGAATTTTCTAATAAGTGAAGATTAGAGGCTAGACGAGTGATAAGTGAAGTACATCCTACTGGTCCCTGAAGACTAGGTATACTAAGCCAATGTGAAACTAATAATGTAACAGGTGAAGTGGGTACTTTACTAATAGCAGCATATAAAAGTTGTAAATCTCCTACTCTTACTTTCCTAATATCATCGCGATAGAAAAGATTGTACCCAAGCCATTTGTGGAACATCCTAAGAGTGGGGTGTTCCATGTCACTGGTTCGGGCTTGACTGTAAAAATTATCTCTAGATATTTCTCTCCAAAACTGGTGTCTCTCAAAATTGGGTAAATCGGAGTCAATGTTCAGGATGCATCTTGAAGAGAAACCAAGATGGTCGCTCAGCTCTCTCCAAGATAACATAATTTCCTGTTTAAACATCCGAAAAACAATTCCCCCCTCATAGTATTGTAAAGTGCAAAGAAATTCGAGGGTGAGAAGACGAGAACCCAGCTCAGTTATATTCCAAAAATTTGTCCAACCCATCATCTGAAAAATTAAGTCCAATTCAGTGTCCATACCTGTTTCTCGTAGTAGGACTGGATCGATAGTAGGGATGTGAATGAAATCCTTGTTCTTCAATTGCTGATAAACTTCCTTCTCTCTTCGGGTCTTCAGTCCAAGGTCTCCTATCTTGAGAAGGACCTTGACTTGCTGGCCTGATGAAGATGATGGAGCTTGTGTGGGTGTCGGGTCGACGCTCATCCCTGATGGCTGTGAGGAGTGTCGGGTTGAACTCCTTGTACCAATGTTCTTGAGAGCCTTCCCTGCATTCTTCACCTTCTTAAACATCCTGCAAACAAAAGTTGGCAAAAACACAACTGGTGGAAAATGTGAGATAAAATGTTAGTGGTCAGCTGTCCGAGTGTCAGTAGTCCAGGGGTTAATCGTTCAAGACAAGTTTCTATTTTGGTAGAGCCTCCCCCTAAACAACTTTTACTTCCGCTTGGACAGCAGGATCACTACTTGCTAGGTGATAAATACTCTCTCAAAAGATCTCCAACCTTCTCTTCCACTCTCCTCTTTCTCTCTACACTCTTCTCTTCACTACAAAAGCTCCTTCTCAGGAAACTGATACTTGTGTGGTTTTCTGGAGTGCTTGTGTGGAGAGAAGGGAAGCTGGAGGTGGCTTTTTATAGGCTGAGCAGGGGACAGGGCGGGCGCCCTTGCTAGGTGGGCGGGCGCCCACTTGTGATGCCCATCCTGGGTGTGCCTCCTCCACTTGCTTCCTTGCTTTGATCTCACGTAGAATAATATTGTGTTGATAGTGGTTGGACGGTGGAAAGATGTCAGGTGAGTGGAAACATATTGGTGGATGAAATTATGTGATGGGATATATGTGAGGTGAAGTGTATGACATGTGGGACCCAAAGAGTGTGGGTCATGCTTCTAGAAGATTAATATGATTAAATATAATGCAGGAAAATCTTTGAGAATCGAAACTTATTGAAAATGATATTGGAAAATATTTTTGTGCCTCCATAATAATTAATAATATGGGTTGTTACACACCACGAATATTATTTATATGGGGCTTTTGATTATTATAATTATGCTATGACTAATGCAAGAATTAATTATGCAAGAATTTAAATATGAGAAAAATAATAATGCGGATAAATACCGATTTACCTTCCGGTGAGGGTTTGAGATTTTTAGGTCCCCCAAGCTAGACCTCCAAATCTTTTAATCTTCTGAGTTTCCTTCCTTCGGAGATGGTGTCTCCAGTGGTTCTTCATGAACTTCCTTTACTGTAGAGTCTCTCTCTGGTCTGGGTTTAAATGTGAAGTGTTCTTCTTGACCGTTTATGTTGAACTTGATTTCTCCCTTCCCGACATCAATGTGGGCATTGGCAGTGCTCAGAAATGGCCTTCCAAGGATGATGGATACTTTCGAGTCAGGACTCATGTCCAGTACTACGAAGTCTACTGGCACCAAGAAATCTCTGATCTTGACTGGAATGTTCTCGGCGATGCCCAATGGGTGTCGAACCGATTGATCCACTAGTTGTAGGCACATTGATGTTGGTTCTAAAGCTGCATGATCAAGCTTTTTATAGACTGATGCTGGCATCACACTGACACTTGCTCCGAGATCACAAAGTGCATTGTTGAAGTGTTGGTTTCCGATCGAGCAATCAATAGTGGGACATCCGGGATCTTCCTTCTTCTTTGGTGGCTTATTGAGGATGGCCGCACTACATTCTTCTGTCAGCTTGATAACCTCAGTGGTGGGCAGTGGTCTCTTCTTGTTAAGAATATCTCTGATGTACTTTGCATATGTAGGTACCTGTATGGCATCGAGCAGAGGTATGTTGACATATAATTTCTGAATGACCTCTATAAACTTACCAAACTGCTCATCCGACTGCAGTCCTCTGTTTCTTCTGGGAAATGGCAAATAGTTGGTGTCGTAAAAAATTTTCCTCATTTCTCCAGTTCTTGGTGGTTGTAGCAGATCTTCTGCTTCAACTGGGCTTTCTTCTTCTATCACTGCTGGTTGCACTGGTGCTGATGTTCTTTGTTTCTCTTTTGGGTATGGTGGATCTCTGGTGGCTTTACCTCCTCTAGTAGTTATATTCTTTAACTGCTCAATGTTAGTAGCAACAGGCAGTGCAGCAGCTAACTTTATTAATTTAAGCTCTACCCTTTTATTAAGAGTGTTTTGCTCATCAAAGGCAGTTAGTAGAAAATCTATTTTATTGTGTATATCTTTTAGAGACGATTCATTTGTATCTAGCCTTTGTTTAACTTCATCATTAATTTTGGTTTGTTGAGCAATTATCTCTTTTAATGAAAGTTGTTTGACATTATTACCTGAATTCATACCTTTGCTATTGGGTTGACTCGAAGTTGGTTGATATTTATATGCTGTCTCAATGGCCCTTTGATCTTCTTTGAACTTGGCCCTCTGGTCAATCCAATGGAGCAAATTTTCCATCTTAGTTGATAATGCATTTACTTCTTCTGGTATTTCTTCAGTTTGATGACATTGTTGAGCTTTATCTTGGAACCAGCTTTGGTTTTCTGCTATCTTATCCAAAAGTATCTCTGCTTTTCCAGTTGTAAGCTCCAAGAATGATCCTTTAGCAGATGCATCTAGGCACTCACGAGCCTTCTGGGTTAATCCATGGTAGAAGGTCTGCATAAGTAACCATGTGGCGATTCCATGGTGAGGACAATCTGATATGTATCCTTGAAAACGCTCCCATGCTTCTGAAATGGCTTCTGTCTTCTGCTGTTGGAAACTGACAATATTTCCTCTTAAGGCAGTTGTTTTGCCTATGGGGAAAAACTTTGATAGAAAGGCATCTGACAAGTTCGTCCAGTTGTTGATGTTATCTTGATGAGTGTAGAACCACTTCCTCGCTTTTCCTTCTAGTGAGAATGGAAAAAGGCGAAGCAGTATGACGTCTTTGTCAATTCCGTTGATGTGGATTGTGCTTCCAATCTCTAAGAAATTCTGCAAGTGTGCACTAGCATCTTCATGTGCCTTTCCACTGAATTGTGTAGCTTGTACCAAATTGATGAGGCTTGACTTGAGCTCAAACTCAGGTATTCCTTCTTCTACTGCAAATCTTGGACCAATTAGAATGTTCTCAAGGCTTGGAGCAGAGAATTCTTGCAAGGTCTTTTGTGCCATAGCTTCAGCAATTGGTAGCTAGCTTCTTCTACTTCTCTTGATTGCTTTGGTTCTGATGATGAAGAGTTGAATGTACCCAAAGTCAATCCTGTTATACCCTGTATAAAAATATAAACATAGAAAAACAACAGGGTGAACCTGCCAAAGCAGTGGTGCCTTGTTATGATTTCTCACTTAGTAGCTGTTTTTATGCAATTATTTCTCTAAAGTCTAGTCTAATATTTTATATGAATAACCTTGATTGATTTTCTGGCTTTCCTTAATATTACCCTTTTGTTCCCTTTAATGACTTATTCCTGAGGCTCGTATAATTCCTATAAGATCCTATAATTTCCTATAATTCCCCGGCAACGGCGCCAGAAATGCTTGTTGACACTAGCTAACACCACTTAGATACTAGGTTGTCATCCCTAGCATGGCGCCAGAGTGTACAAAGGTATTTATAAATGTAAAGGCTCTCTAGAAAATAATCTATTCTATCCGCAAGCGCACAGATAAAACACCTCATTGTAGCATTTCACCAGGATAAGTATTCCAGGTATCGTTATTTATAATTTTGCTCTAGGGATCTAAAGAAGATGGAATTAAATCAAAGGGGCAAAATCTATCAAGGCATAGACTAGAGATAAACTCGCAAGAACATGATTACTAATGAGAAACTCGTCACACAGTCACATACTTTAGCAGGGGGTAAACCATAAAGATAATGATAATAAAGTATAAGTTCATGGGATAAAGAGCACAGCGATTAGAAAATAGACTACTCCTCATATATGTAGGTGATGTCGGATTAGCTAGAGAATGGATTCTAAGTTATCTACTAACTACTAAGTCATAATCTACTCTAGTTATCTACAAGATCATATATAGCATAAAAGACTCTTCATTCATGTATAAGGAACATTGATAAAGTAAATCACAACATCGCATGACTTACTCCACAATACCGGTTCTGCCTGTCCTATCAACGGAGGGTGGACTATATAAGAATCAACGAAGCTGTCACTATCGCGAACTACCACACGACCCGGCCAATAGGATACATTTGCGGATAAATAACATCTAAGCACCACGCTCACATGTGATCTATCACCTTACTCCCTCGCGTCAAGAGCTAAGCGCTTTGCAAACTTATACATAAACTCATTATCAATTAGAACTATATCAAATATAGAACTAGAGCAAACTAAGAGCATAATAATTAGAGACATAATGCAATTAGAACAATAGAATTAGAGAAAGATATGAATAATACCAATCTTTATTACCGAAGATCCGAATCCAGAGCGTAGTGCTCTACTTCTCTAATTGCTATCTAATCAAACCTCTAAACTTGAAGGATTAGGGAGTAGCTAATTCTAATTCTCTGTGGGAGAGAGATCTAAACCCTAACTTTGATGGCTACCTCTGAATAATGATTTCTCCTCTCTCCTCCAGGGGCCAGGGGGTCTGGTTTTATAGTCCCCTCAAGTGAACGTGAGCCATTGGATCAAACCGACATAGATTGTATGGTTTAGATTGATCCTTTAGGTCGGTGGAGTCTTGCCCCGAAGCAGAGTCCTGATTGGCCTCTTGGCCAGGGTGGGCGCCCAAGGGGGGTGGGCGGCCGCCCAGCTCCCGAGCCCGATTCGCGTCCCGTTGTAAGGTCCGAATGGCTAGAGGGGGGGTGAATAGCCTATTTAAAATTTCTACAAACTTCACTAAGCAAGTGAGTTAGTAAAACAAAAGGCGAAACTATTCTAGCACTAGCACAACTAAGCTATGCAAGCCACCTACACAAGTCTAGCAAGAAAGCTAAGCTAAACAAGCTACACAACTAGCAAGGTATACACAAAGGTAAAGGAGAGGGGAGTGATTGTTATACCGACGTTGTAGAGTAGAAATATATCCAATCAATCACTCACAATCACAAGAGAATCCTCGGTAAGAGATGACACAAGATTTTTTACCGAGGTTCACTTGCTTCCCGGCAAGCTACTCCTCGTTGTGGCGATACACCCACTTGATGGATCACGAGCTAATTGGCAATCCAAAGCCAAACCCTCAGCGGGTGCCGCACATCCACTCACAAGATGGGGATCCTCCAAGCCACGAGCAATCCACTAGAGTAGCCAATTGCGATCTCCCGCGGGGAAGGCTCAAGAACCCCTCACAAATCACTTGGTGAGGCTCGAAACAATCTCCAATCACGAGCTCAACACGACCGCTGCTCCAAGCCGTCTAGGGCGTCGGGAAACACCCAAGAGTAACAAGAAATCCGCAGCAAACTCAAGAAACAAGTGCCACTAAATGCAACTCTCAAAGCAATGCACTTGAATCTCACTCAATCTCACTAGGATGAGCAATCAAGCAAGGAGATGAGTGGAGGGAGTATTCTCTAGCTCAATGTATGTCTCAAGTAATCAAATGTGCAAGAACTTACCTCCCAAAGCCGGCCACCAACTATTTATAAGGCCCTCAAAGAAACTAGCCGTTGGCTGTTTTCATTGGGCTAAAAACGGGGGCACCGGACGCTACTAAGTGAGCACCGGACGCTCGACCCCCTGCGTCCGGTGCACTGGAGTTGGCCACGTGTCCTTTTTGAATCTCGCGCGTCAGTTTCTAACGGCTACCTGCAACACACCGGACGCTCTGCAAGTCCACACCGGACGGTGCGGTGCTCACCGGACTCGTGCGCAGAGAGGGTGTCAAACTCGCGACCTCACCGGACGCTGGGCACCGGACGGTCCGGTGCTCACCGGACTCGTGCGCAGAGAGGGCTGCAAAAACTCCTCACACCGGACGCTAACCACCGGACGCTCTCAGAGTGCGTCCGGTGCTCAACCCTAGCAGGGTCAAGCACACCGGACGCTGAGGCCAGCGTCCGGTGCCTCCGCACTCAGCGTCCGGTGAGTGTTTCTCAGTGAGAAAACACTCCCGCGACTTCTCAAAATTTCCCACCGGCGCAATAGAAAATATACTCTTATTTTTCTCAAAAGCACCGAACAAGTGTCCACCACCTTTGTAAATGTGCTAACACCAACAAGTGTCCACCACCAAAGTGCATGTGTGTTAACTTTTCACAAACATTTTCACCAAAGGAGTTAAGTTAGCACTTTACTAGATCCTAATGCATATGCTCAAGATATGGTCCTAGTAGCACTTGATTCGAGAGATGACCGTGATTTCCCCTCTTGATAGTCGGCTATCTATCCTAAACCCGGTCAATCACTTCTCTACTCATCTTGGACCGGCAAAAGTAAAACCCTATGTTTATACCTTTGCCTTGATAACTTTGCTCCTTGTTTATCACCATGATCTTCACTTTATGCTTCATCCCTTTGTGATCATGTGGCCACCTTTCCATGCCACCAAGCACCTTCATCACATGTGTTGCTATGCCTAACTCAAATCACTTAAACAAAAGGCATTAGCAACCTGGTGTCATTAATTACCAAAACCAAACTTGGGCTTTCACCCGTTCGTTCCCATGGCTTCTGGATCCTTCTAGATTGAGGAAAATTGCGCGGCACGTAATTATCTCGTTGTAAACATGACATGTGGACCTTCTCTCCATATTTTCTGATAAACCCCTGCAGAAATAGATAAACACCAAAGCTCGTGGAATTCTGTCAGATAAAACCCTAATTCTAGATGTTTGTTTCATATTGATCCTTTTTCATGTTTATTTGATTATTAATTTTAGTACTTAAGGACCGTCAACACTATCGACCCCTACTCTGACATCTACGCATGTACCCTAGGTCTCTCCTTGGAGCTATAAAAGGAGGGACTCAGGAATAGAATGGACAGGAACACTACGCCCATACACAGTAGAACTCCCATACTTCATACCACGCTTGTACTCACCCCTGTACAAGCACTTAGGTGCAAGATAACACGAACCTCCCTCCCCCGCTGGACGTAGGGCCTTCTCTTGCCCGAACCAGGATAAATCTCTGTGTCTTCTTGCATCACCATCTAGGAAAGGAAGCACGCATACTAATTTACTCGTTGGCGTGACACCCCGGGGGGAAAACGTCGACACTTGGTTCGGTCTGTTTGGAGATACTACTAATCTTGATGCAAGATAGGTGCACGATTTGCGTGGAACGTACCATATGCTCATAAATCAATTTGGACGCTCCCGATGGAACTCTGAGATGACGTGTGTCATATGGAATCTTACTTTAGTCTATTTGGAGACAGTGTTAGTTTTGGTGCAAGAGGCTCAAGTGGAAGATTGGTAGGCTCAAGTGGAAGCTTGGTTCGGTATGTTTGGAGATACTGCAAATCTTGACGCAAGATAGTGCACGGTTTGCATGGAACGTACCATATGCTCAGAAATTAGTTTGGACGCAGTCGATAGAACTCCTAGGTGATGTGTGTCATATGGAATCTCACTTCAGTCCATTTGTAGATAGTGTTAGTTTCGGTACAAGATAGGTGCACGGTGTGTGCCTAATGCACCATAGGCTTAGAAACAGTTGTGGAAGCACCTAATGGTACTTCTAGGTGAAGAGACTCGAGTGAAAGCTCGGTACGATATGTTTGGAGATAGTGCTAATCTTCATGTAAGATAGGTGCACAGTTTGCATGGAACATACCATATGCTTAAAAGTCAATATAGATGCACCCAATAGAACTCCTAGATGATGTGTGTCATCTGATATCTTGCTTTGGTCTGTTTGGAGATAGTGTTAGTTTTGGTGCAAGATAGGTGCGCGGTTTGTGCCCAATACACCATATCTCTAAACAGACCGAACCGAGCCCCCTCTCACCCCTCTCAACCCTAGGAACTCCACCTCCTTTGTAAATGTGCTAACACCAACAAGTGTCCACCACCAAAGTGCATGTGTGTTAGCTTTTCACAAACATTTTCACCAAAGGAGTTAAGTTAGCACTTTACTAGATCCTAATGCATATGCTCAAGATATGGTCCTAGTAGCACTTGATTCGAGAGATGACCGTGATTTCCCCTCTTGATAGTTGGCTATCTATCCTAAACCCGGTCAATCACTTCTCTACTCATCTTGGACCGGCAAAAGTAAAACCCTATGTTTATACCTTTGCCTTGATAACTTTGCTCCTTGTTTATCACCATGATCTTCACTTTATGCTTCATCCCTTTGTGATCATGTGGCCACCTTTCCATGCCACCAAGCAACTTCATCACATGTGTTGCTATGCCTAACTCAAATCACTTAAACAAAAGGCATTAGCAACTTGGTGTCATTAATTACCAAAACCAAACTTGGGCTTTCAATCTCCCCCTTTTTGGTAATTGATGACAACCATCACAAAGATATGAAATGAAATCATAATGAGCTTGAATTGCTTGTCCAAGGCATTTTAATCAAGAGACAAGGTTGGACAAACATTTCAAATTCGGTTTTGGTAGTACTAGCTCCCCCTACATATGTGCTTCCATGAGTTTGGTTCAAGTTTGCACATATGCATGAATTGGAATTTTGGGAGATTTATTACTACCAAAATGATGCTAAGGTATATAGAATGGACCTTTGAAGCGTGATACCAATCGGAGTTGCCAATTTACCATCCTTAGCACCAATGTAGCTAGACATACATCAAAAACTCAATATACCTCGTGAGATCACATTATATGTCTAGATACCACAAGAAAATAAAACTCTATGCTAGAATTCAAAGCATCATTCAAGTTCTATTTCTTAGCAAGCACCAATCAAACAAGAGTGGTGAATTTAAACTTGCAATGCAACACCTCATTATGTTAGTGCACATTCAAATGCAACAAATGGTTCATGAGCTTGCTCCCCCTATTTGTGTGCTCAAGTTTTAATTTAATTTTCCAAAAGTTATCTCTCCCTTATCTCTCCCCCTTAAGCACTTTTCTCCCCCTTTATGACTTTTATCTTTGTTTCTCTCCCCCTTTGTCATCAATGACCACAAAGGTTCAAATTTTAGTGAGAATTAAGTCAATCAATGTGAGGGTCAAATTATAGTTCAATCTAGATCACTTGCCTAAAACATGTAATTCGGTTTGATCCAAGGACAAGCTTTTTCACACCTCATGAAGTATAAGGGTTATCTTGACCATGTTGAATTACACATCATAAGCTCATATTCTAGATTCAACACTAGGCTTGCAAGCTCACAAATATGTCATATGCTTCCACTAGATCAATCAAACATAGAAGCAATAGTGGTACCATACATACATCAAATCCTTTTGATTTTCATGAATGAGCCTATTGTCATGCAAATATGTCTATATGTTCTAATCATGTCCTTAGCAAGTATGAATGCTATGTCAACCAACTTTACCTTGCTTTGTTGAAGGAGAGGCATATCATATATAAATGTGGGGGTGCACTCATCTCAAGTTGGAGAAGTCAAGTATAGTCAATTCATTTCTTAACTTGCAAAATCTCTTCTCATCAAGTGGCTTTGTGAAAATGTCAGCTAGTTGATCTTCGGTGCCAATGCTTTCAATGCTAATATCACCCTTTTGTTGATGATCTCTTATGAAGTGATGCCTTATGTCAATGTGCTTGGTTCTTGAATGTTGAACCGGATTTTGTGTCATCTTGATTGCACTCTCATTGTCACATAGCAAAGGCACATTCTTGAATTTTATTCCAAAGTCATTCAAGGTAGCTTTCATCCAAAGCAATTGTGCACAACAACTACCGGCACTAATGTATTCGGCCTCGGCGGTTGATAGTGCAACACTATTTTGTTTCTTTGATGACCATGAAACTAGAGACCTTCCTAGCAATTGACAAGTGCCACTTGTGCTGATTCTATCAATCTTGCATCCACCATAGTCGGAGTCCGAATATCCAATCAATTCAAAGATAGACCCCTTGGGATACCATAATCCAACATCATGAGTGCCTTTAAGATACCTCAATATCCTCTTGGTTGCCTTCAAGTGACTCTCTCTAGGTGAAGCTTGGTATCTTGCACACTTGCACACACTAAACATTACATCTGGCCTTGATGCGGTGACATAGAGCAAACTTCCAATCATGGACCGGTATAGCTTTTGATCTACCATGTTGCCACTAGCATCACTACCCAATTGATCATTTGTGCCCATAGGTGTGCTCATTGGTTTAGCTTCTTGCAACCCAAACTTCTTGATCATGTCCTTGATGTACTTGCCTTGACTTACAAAGGTGCCATCCTTCATTTGTTTGATTTGAAGTCCAAGGAAGTAACTAAGCTCTCCTATCATGGACATCTCAAACTCATTTGCCATCATTCTTCCAAACTCTTCACAAAAGTCTTGATTGGTTGAACCAAAGATGATATCATCAACATAGATTTGCAACACAAACAAGTCATTGCCTAGTTTCTTGGTGAAGAGAGTAGTGTCAACCTTTCCCATCTTGAACCCTTTAGAGAGAAGGAAATCTCTCAATCTCTCATACCATGCTCTAGGTGCTTGCTTCAAACCATACAATGCCTTCTTGAGCTTGTAAACATGGTTGGGTTTCTTGTCATCTTCAAAACCGGGAGGTTGTTCAACATAAACCAACTCATTGATGTATCCATTGAGAAATGCACTCTTCACATCCATTTGATAGAGCTTAATGTTGTGGGCACAAGCATAGGTTAATAATATTCTAATTGCCTCCAATCTTGCAATCGGTGCATATGTTTCTCCAAAGTCAAGACCTTCAACTTGAGTGTAGCCTTGTGCTACTAGTCTTGCTTTGTTTCTCACAACTACACCATCTTGATCTTGCTTGTTTCTAAAGACCCACTTGGTACCAATCACATTGTAGTTCTTTGGCCTCTCAACAAGCTCCCACACTTGATTTCTTGTGAAGTTGTTCAATTCTTCATGCATGGCATTTACCCAATCGGAATCTTTCAATGCATCTTCTATCCTTTTTGGTTCCTCAAATGAGACAAATGAATAGTGCTCACAAAAGGATGCTAGCCTTGATCTTGTTTGAACACCACTTTGAATACCTCCAATGACTTGATCCAATGGATGATCCCTTGCTATACTAGTAGGTTGGAGTATTGGGAGTTGATTGCTTCCACTAGCTTGATTTTGATCTTGATCATCATCATGAGAGCCACTAGTACTAGCTTGATTTGTATCAATTTGCACTTCTTGATTGATCATGTGAATGTCATTATCATCATCAACTTGCATTGGCCTTATGTCACCTACATCCATGTTCTTCATTGCATTAGCCAATTGATCTCCTCTCACATCATCAAGATTTTGAACTTCATTTTGAGATCCCTCGGTTTCATCAAACTCCACATCATGGACTTCTTCCAATGTGCCACTTGCCAAGTTCCAAACTCGATATGCCTTGCTTGTGGTGGAATAACCAAGTAAGAACCCTTCATCACATTTCTTCTCAAACTTGCTCAATCTAGTGCCTTTCTTGAGAATGTAGCATTTGCAACCAAACACTCTAAAGTATGCAATGTTGGGCTTTCTTCCATTCAATAGCTCGTATGGTGTCTTCCCAAGCTTCCCATGGCAATAGAGACGGTTGCTACAATAGCAAGCCGTGTTGATGGCTTCACTCCAAAATGAATGGCTAACATTGTACTCACTAAGCATTGATCTAGCCATATCAATCAAGGTTCTATTCTTCCTTTCAACTACACCATTGGATTGAGGAGTGTATGTTGGAGAGAATTGATGTCCAATGCCAAGATCATCACATAATTCCTCAATTCTTGTGTTCTTGAATTCACTACCATTGTCACTTCTAATCTTCTTGATAGTGGTTTCAAACTCATTTTGCACCCTCTTGACAAAAGACTTGAATAGATCACAAACATCACTCTTGTCATAGAGGAAGAACACCCAAGTGTATCTAGTGTAGTCATCTACTATCACAAATCCATACTTGTTGCCACCAATGCTAGTATATGTTGTTGGCCCAAATAAATCCATGTGCAAAAGCTCAAATGCCTTTGATGTGCTCATTTCATTTTTCTTAGGATGTGCATTTCCAACTTGCTTTCTGGCTTGACAAGCACTACATGGTTTATCCTTCTCAAAGGTAACATCTTTCAAGCCTCTAACTAAGTCATGCCTCAATAGTTTGTTCAATTGTTTCATTCCAACATGACCAAGCCTTCTATGCCACAACCAACCGAAACTTGATTTGCTAATTAGGCATGATGTCAATTGAATGTCACTATCATTGAAATCAACCAAGTATAAGCTACCATGCCTAAATCCTTTGAATATCAAGTTTGATCCATCAATACTAACAACCTCAACATCATCACTTCCAAAGATGCACTTGAAACCAAGGTCACAAAGTTGTGCAATTGATAAGAGATTGAAGTCAAGGCTTTCAACTAGCAACACATTTGATATGCTCATGTCATTTGAGATAGCAATTTTACCAAGCCCCTTGACCTTGCCTTTCTTGTTGTTGCCGAAGGTAATTGAATCAAAGCCACCTTTTTGACTAGTATCAATTGATTTGAACATACAAGACTCCCCGGTCATATGTTGAGTGCACCCACTATCAAGCACCCAATGCCTTCCTCTGGCTTTGTAATTAACCTATAAGAAAAGATCAATTCTTTTTAGGTACCCAAACTTGATTGGGTCCTCCAAGGTTAGCAACTAAGCACTTTGGTACCCAAATGGCTTTCTTCTTTGAGCCCATCCATGGTGCACCAATGAACTTAGCATGAACACCTTTTGTATCCTTGGTAAGTACATAGAAAGAATTAAGCTTAATTGAGGATACATGAGCTTTGGGTTTCTTGTTCATGCATTGTTGCTCTAAGTGACCAACTTGCTTGCAAGCTTTGCAATACCGGCCATTGTTCTTCACAAAACTAGTCTTGTGAGGAGGATAGGCGGCTTTGCCTTTCTTGGGGTTATAGCCCAATCCCTCTTTGTAGAGAGAAGCTCTTTGGCTACCCAAGCACATAAGCAAGCGGTCCTCACCACCATAAGCCTTGGCTAAGGTGTGATTGAGCTCTTTCACCTCCTTCTTGAGAATTTCATTCTCAACTTTTAGTGTGGTGTCACAAGTGAAACCATCACTACTAGATGAGGATGATGTAGATGTGCTACATGAAGGGTTAGTAGAAGCAATAACAATAGGCTTACTCAAGATATCACATGTTATGCCTATGTTGCAAGTTTGAGCTTTTTCAATTTTAGTTGGCTCATTTTTACACTTGTTAACTAGAGAGGAATGAGCTTCTTCAAGCTTAGTGTGAGCCTTTTGAAGCTTCTTATGGTCTTCCTTTAGACTCTCATAAGATGCTCTAAGCTCATCAAGTTCTTGCTCAAGGGTTTTCTTATCCTTAAGCAAGGCCTTGCACTCCTTTCTAGTTTCTTTATAGTGATGAGTGCAATCTTCTAGCATAGTGATTAGTTCATCTTTAGTTGGTTCATCATCATCACTATCACTATCACTATCATGGTCACTCTCATCATCGGATGATACCTTAGTGGCCTTAGCCATGAAGCATGACGGAGTGTCGAAGATGGAGCTTTTTCCTTGAATTGCAATGCTAGCATGCGCCTTCTTCTTGGTGCTCTCATCATCACTTGAGGAGTCATCACTATCCCAAGTTGCAACATGGGCATCACCCTTCTTCTTGTTTGAGCCTTCCTTCTTTTCTTGCTTCTTCTTTTGCTTCTTTCTTTCCTTCTTGATAGCATCTTCATCATCACTATCATAGGGACACTTGGCGATGAGATGATCCTTGCTATGGCATCTAAAGCACCTCTTGGAGTGGTCATTCTTCTTGGAGGAGCTCTTCTTCCATCTTGCCCGATAGCCCTTCTTCTTCATAAACTTGCCAAATCTCTTGACAAGAAGAGCCATCTCCTCATCTTCATCACTATCACAAGAGCTTGCTTCTTCTTCACTTGATGACTTCTGCTTGGCTTTGCCCTTGGATGTGGAGGCCTTGAATGCCACACTTTTCTTCTTCTCATCATCTTTCTTCTCACCATCCTTCTTCTTCTTCTTGATCAACTCATCCTTCTCATCATCTTCTCTATAAGCATCATCGGTCATCACTTCTTGGAAGACTTGTTGGGGAGTTGATTCACTAAGTGTTGTCTTGACTAGCACGGTGATCAAAGTGTCAAATCTCTTGGGCAAGCTTCTCAAGAACTTCATAGAGAATTGACTATCCTTTACTTCTTCCCCAAGTGCCTTGAGCTCATTCACAATAACTTGCAACCGGTGAAACATCTCCGGCACACTTTCGTCTTCTTGCATCTTGAAGCTTGAGAACTTCTCTTGGAGGATGTAAGCTTTTGCGGTCTTAGTACCTTTGGTGCCTTCAAATGTTTCTTCTAATTTTGCCCATGCATCATGAGCAACCTCAATGTTCTTGATTTGCTCAAAGGTCTTGTCATCAAGAGCTTCATGAAGAGCACTAATTGCAATGTCATTGCATTGAAGCTTCTTTTCTTCAACCGGTGTAGGTGCATTCTCATTTGCAACCTCAAACTTTGTTTCGGTCACCTTCCAAACTTCTCTATTGATTGACTTGAGATGGGCGGTCATCTTGACCTTCCAATAAGCATAATTGGTGCCATCAAAGTAAGGTGCCTTCTTAGTGTTGTTGATATGCAAACTAAGAGCCATTTCTTCACCGTAGGTTGTTAAGCCTCAAATAAACGGTGCCTCGGCTCTGATACCACTTGTAAGGTCCAAATGGCTAGAGGGGGGGGGTGAATAGCCTATTTAAAATTTCTACAAACTTCACTAAGCAAGTGAGTTAGTAAAACAAAAGGCGAAACTATTCTAGCACTAGCACAACTAAGCTATGCAAGCCACCTACACAAGTCTAGCAAGAAAGCTAAGCTAAACAAGCTACACAACTAGCAAGGTATACACAAAGGTAAAGGAGAGGGGAGTGATTGTTATACCGACGTTGTAGAGTAGAAATATATCCAATCAATCACTTACAATCACAAGAGAATCCTCGGTAAGAGATGACACAAGATTTTTTACCGAGGTTCACTTGCTTCCCGGCAAGCTACTCCTCGTTGTGGCGATACACCCACTTGATGGATCACGAGCTAATTGGCAATCCAAAGCCAAACCCTCAGCGGGTGCCGCACATCCACTCACAAGATGGGGATCCTCCAAGCCACGAGCAATCCACTAGAGTAGCCAATTGCGATCTCCCGCGGGGAAGGCTCAAGAACCCCTCACAAATCACTTGGTGAGGCTCGAAACAATCTCCAATCACGAGCTCAACACGACCGCTGCTCCAAGCCGTCTAGGGCGTCGGGAAACACCCAAGAGTAACAAGAAATCCGCAGCAAACTCAAGAAACAAGTGCCACTAAATGCAACTCTCAAAGCAATGCACTTGAATCTCACTCAATCTCACTAGGATGAGCAATCAAGCAAGGAGATGAGTGGAGGGAGTATTCTCTAGCTCAATGTATGTCTCAAGTAATCAAATGTGCAAGAACTTACCTCCCAAAGCCGGCCACCAACTATTTATAAGGCCCTCAAAGAAACTAGCCATTGGCTGTTTTCATTGGGCTAAAAACGGGGGCACCGGACGGTACTAAGTGAGCACCGGACGCTCGACCCCCTGCGTCCGGTGCACTGGAGTTGGCCACGTGTCCTCTTTGAATCTCGCGCGTCAGTTTCTAACGGCTACCTGCAACACACCGGACGCTCTGCAAGTCCACACCGGACGGTCCGGTGCTCACCGGACTCGTGCGCAGAGAGGGTGTCAAACTCGCGACCTCACCGGACGCTGGGCACCGGACGGTCCGGTGCTCACCGGACTCGTGCGCAGAGAGGGCTGCAAAAACTCCTCACACCGGACGCTAACCACCGGACGCTCTCAGAGTGCGTCCGGTGCTCAACCCTAGCAGGGTCAAGCACACCGGACGCTGAGGCCAGCGTCCGGTGCCTCCGCACTCAGCGTCCGGTGAGTGTTTCTCAGTGAGAAAACACTCCCGCGACTTCTCAAAATTTCCCACCGGCGCAATAGAAAATATACTCTTATTTTTCTCAAAAGCGCCGAACAAGTGTCCACCACCTTTGTAAATGTGCTAACACCAACAAGTGTCCACCACCAAAGTGCATGTGTGTTAGCTTTTCACAAACATTTTCACCAAAGGAGTTAAGTTAGCACTTTACTAGATCCTAATGCATATGCTCAAGATATGGTCCTAGTAGCACTTGATTCGAGAGATGACCGTGATTTCCCCTCTTGATAGTCGGCTATCTATCCTAAACCCGGTCAATCACTTCTCTACTCATCTTGGACCGGCAAAAGTAAAACCCTATGTTTATACCTTTGCCTTGATAACTTTGCTCCTTGTTTATCACCATGATCTTCACTTTATGCTTCATCCCTTTGTGATCATGTGGCCACCTTTCCATGCCACCAAGCACCTTCATCACATGTGTTGCTATGCCTAACTCAAATCACTTAAACAAAAGGCATTAGCAACCTGGTGTCATTAATTACCAAAACCAAACTTGGGCTTTCACCCGTTCGTTCCCATGGCTTCTGGATCCTTCTAGATTGAGGAAAATTGCGCGGCACGTAATTATCTCGTTGTAAACATGACATGTGGACCTTCTCTCCATATTTTCTGATAAACCCCTGCAGAAATAGATAAACACCAAAGCTCGTGGAATTCTGTCAGATAAAACCCTAATTCTAGATGTTTGTTTCATATTGATCCTTTTTCATGTTTATTTGATTATTAATTTTAGTACTTAAGGACCGTCAACACTATCGACCCCTACTCTGACATCTACGCATGTACCCTAGGTCTCTCCTTGGAGCTATAAAAGGAGGGACTCAGGAATAGAACGGACAGGAACACTACGCCCATACACAGTAGAACTCCCATACTTCATACCACGCTTGTACTCACCCCTGTACAAGCACTTAGGTGCAAGATAACACGAACCTCCCTCCCCCGCTGGACGTAGGGCCTTCTCTTGCCCGAACCAGGATAAATCTCTGTGTCTTCTTGCATCACCATCTGGGAAAGGAAGCACGCATACTAATTTACTCGTTGGCGTGACACCCCGGGGGGAAAACGTCGACACTTGGTTCGGTCTGTTTGGAGATACTACTAATCTTGATGCAAGATAGGTGCACGATTTGCGTGGAACGTACCATATGCTCATAAATCAATTTGGACGCTCCCGATGGAACTCTGAGATGACGTGTGTCATATGGAATCTTACTTTAGTCTATTTGGAGACAGTGTTAGTTTTGGTGCAAGAGGCTCAAGTGGAAGATTGGTAGGCTCTAGTGGAAGCTTGGTTCGGTATGTTTGGAGATACTGCAAATCTTGACGCAAGATAGTGCACGGTTTGCATGGAACGTACCATATGCTCAGAAATTAGTTTGGACGCAGTCGATAGAACTCCTAGGTGATGTGTGTCATATGGAATCTCACTTCAGTCCATTTGTAGATAGTGTTAGTTTCGGTACAAGATAGGTGCACGGTGTGTGCCTAATGCACCATAGGCTTAGAAACAGTTGTGGAAGCACCTAATGGTACTTCTAGGTGAAGAGACTCGAGTGAAAGCTCGGTACGATATGTTTGGAGATAGTGCTAATCTTCATGTAAGATAGGTGCACAGTTTGCATGGAACATACCATATGCTTAAAAGTCAATATAGATGCACCCAATAGAACTCCTAGATGATGTGTGTCATCTGATATCTTGCTTTGGTCTGTTTGGAGATAGTGTTAGTTTTGGTGCAAGATAGGTGCGCGGTTTGTGCCCAATACACCATATCTCTAAACAGACCGAACCGAGCCTCCACTTGAGTCTCTTCACCTATCAACAGGTGCTTCCAAAATGGTTTCTTAGACTTTGGTGCATTAGGCGCAAACCGTGCACATATTTTGCACCATAACGAATACTGTCTCTAAGCACACCAAAGCAAGATCCCATATGACACACGTCATCAAGGAGTTCTATCGGGTGTGTCCAAATTAATTTCTAAGCATATGGAACGTTCCAAGTAGACCGTGCATCTTTCTTGCATCAAGATTAGCACTATCTCCAAATAGACCAAATTGAGCTATCACTTGAGCCTTTTACCTAGGAGTACCATCGGGTGCGTCCAAAATGGTTTCTTAGCCTATGTTGCATTATGTGCAAACCTTGCACCTATCTTGCACCGAAACTAACATTGTCTCCAAATAGACCGAAGCAAGATTTCGTATGGCACACTTCATCTAGGAGTTCCATCATGTGCGTACAGATTGATTTCCTAGCATTTGGTATGTTCCAAGCAAACCGTGCACCTATCTTGCATCAAGATTAGCACTATCTCTAAAAAAACTGAACCGAGCATCCACTTGAGCCCCTTCACCTAGGAGTACCAACAAGTGCATCCAAAATGGTTTCTTAGACTATGGTGCATTAGGTGCAAACTGTGCACCTATCTTGCACCAAAACTAACAATGTCTCCAAATGGACCGAAGCGAGATTCCATATGACACACGTCATCAAGGAGTTCCATCGGGTGCATCAAAATTGATTTCCAAGCATATGGTATGTTCCATGTAAACCATGCACCTACCTTGCATAAGGGTTAGCACTATCTCTAGACTGACCGAACCAAGCTTCCACTTGAGCCTCTTCATCCAAGAGTACCAAATAGTGCATCCAAAATGGTTTCTTAGACTATGGTGCATTAGGCGCAAACTGTGCACCTATCTTGCACTAAAAACTTACAATGTCTACCAATGGACCAAAGCAAGATTCCATATGACACACGTCATTTAGGAGTTCCATTGGGTGCGTCCAAATTGATTTCATAACATATGGTACGTTCCATGCAAACTGTGCAACTATCTTGCATCAAGATTAGCACTATCTCCAAACAGATCAAACCGAGCTTTCACTTGAGCCTCTTCACCAAAGTACCAATAGGTGCTTACAAAATGGTTTCTTAGACTATGGTGCATTAGGCGCAAACCATGCACATATCTTGCACCGACACAAACACTATTTCTAAACAGACCAAAGTGAGATTCCATATGACACACGTCATCAAGGAGTTCCATCGGGTGCATCCAAATTGATTTCCAAGCATATGGTATGTTCCATGCAAACCGTGCACCTATCTTGCATCAAGATTAGCACGATCTCCAAACAGACCAAACCGAGCTTCCACTTGAGCCTCTTCATCTAGGAGTACAAATAGGTGTGTCAAAAATGGTTTCTTAGACTATGGTGCATTAGGCACAAACTATGCACTTATCTTGTACCGAAACTAACATTGTCTCCAAACAGACCAAAGCGAGATTGCATATGACACACGTCATCTAGGAGTTCCATTGGGTGCGTCCAAATTGATTTCTTAACATATGGTACGTTGCATGCAAACTGTGCAACTATCTTGCATCAAGATTAGCACTATATCCGAACAGACCAAATCGAGCCTCCACTTGAGCCTCTTCAACTACGAGTACCATCGGGTGCGTCTAAAATGGTTTCTTAGCCTATGGTGGTGCATTAGGCGTAAACCGTGCACACATCTTCTACCAAAACTAACACTGTCTCTAAGCAAACCAAAGCATGATTCCATATGACACAAATCATCAAGGAGTTATATCAGGTGCGTCCTAAGTGATTTCTAAGCATATCCATTGTTCCATGCAAACCGTGCATCTATCTTGCATCAAGATTAGCACTATCTCCAAACAGACCGAACCGTGCATCCACTTGAGCCCCTTCACCTAGGAGTACCAACAAGTGTGTCCAAAATGGTTTCTTAGACTAAGGTGCATTAGGTGCAAACTGTAGGTAAGGGACCCCCCTAGGACACATTATTCTCTCAACACAAATCAATACAACAAGACGCAGGACGTAGGTATTACGCCCACACGGCGGCCGAACCTGGATAAAAAGCTTGTCCATGTCTTGCGTCAACATCGAGTTCGTAGCTTGCGCACCGTCTACCGATAAACTACTACTGTGGGTATACCCCAAGGTAGACTGCCGACCAGCTTTCGTCGACAGTGGCGCGCTAGGTAGGGGGTGTGCGTATAGTTTTTCCGACGAACAAGATGGTCATCGTTCCGTCTTCTGCGGCCGTGCCTAAAGGCCTCACGTTCACTGTCGGCCAGATCACGAGGACGACGCACAACAGCGACCTCACGGCCACGACTTCGGAAGAAACCCAGATCCGATCTAGGATGACAGCGGCATCAGCTCCGACCACGCCGACGCCGAGCACTCGACCACCGCTCCCTCGCTACAAGGGAAAAAAGGTTGACAGCTCGGACCTTTTCCGAGCCCTTGATCGCGCCGATCTCAAGCTCCTCAAAGCTTCCCGACTAATAGATGGGATCTCGCGCCAGTCTGATCAAGCCGCGCCAACGGACTTTTTCAACTCCTGCCGGCCAACTCGTGTTGTCACACACGAACGGCTGGGTACGTCTCTGACGATAACTTCCATCCCCTCAGGACGGTCCGTTGAACTCAAGGCGGGCCTGGACCAGGATTTCCCTCACGGGCTAAACAACTCAGCCGTTTATTACTCACGGCACATCCAATCCCTTTTCAACGGAACCGGTTGGTTGCCAAAACGGAGTAGTCGACCAGCTCGTCACTACGTCAACATGGTGACGATCCGAGAACTACCGGACGGCCAAGCTTCCAGCACAAATTCTAGCACTGGATCCGTCCCAACCGAGGTTATAAGCTCCGAGGACGAAGACTACGACTTGGACTTACCACCGTACCCTCCGGGTTTCTCTCGCTTCCCGGTCTTCCCGCCCAGGCGGGGAGATCTCGTCTTCAATGTCAGCAGCGACGAACCTGTCGTCGATGGAGAGACAGACGAGCAGAGGCAGCTTCACGAACAACGCAATGCCGACCGCGCTCGGCGACGCGCGGACGAGGAACGACAACTCCTGCCGCATAACCTCAGCGACGCTTTCGACATGGTCGGGGATCAGCAAGTCTACAAAACGCCAAGTGCTAACGTGGCCGTTGCTATGGCAAACTTAGACCGACTCCCTGATACTCCCGAGTGCCAGGGTGTCCGATCCAGCGTACGCGCGCATCTGATCGCCGCGATGGGACAGACAGCCACCTTGCTCAAAAGAGTCCAAGCTATCTCCTACGCAGAGGACTCCTCTGACCAGACCCATCGCAGCCGGACCTCACCACAACCCAGCGAGCACCACCGTAGTCGTTCCCCCAATAATCGTCGAAAGGGTTCACGGCGTGACAACGGTGGTCGCGACGCCGGCGGCTACCGCGAGCAGAATCGTGGGCGTGGTCAGGAAGTAAACTAGGACAGGGATCTTCGACACAACATCCCTCCCAAGGACGCCCGGGACCGCATCAACAGGCGCGCCACGGAGAGAGCGGTGCACGAAAACCTACGTCGCATCGAGTACGACGCTATGCACGGTCCTCCGGGCCTGAGACAGTTTTCCTCACACCTTCGCCAGGTCGTGTGGCCCCGCAATTTCAAGCTCGAGAAACTCAAAAAATACAACGGCAAGGAAAACCTAGAGAACTGGATCACTCTCTATGAGATTGCAGTCCGATCAACAGCAGGAGATGAGCACGTCATGGCCAACTACTTCCCAGTCGTCCTCGACCAGGCTGGTCATCAATGGCTCCTGGGCCTACCCGAGGACTCTTTCGACTCCTGGGAAGAACTACGCCAAGCGTTTATCGACAATTTCATCGCTACCTGCAATCAGCCTGGGAACAAGTACGACCTCGAGAGGATAAGGGACAGGAAAAATGAGCCTCTACGCGATTACATCCGACGATTCTCGGATATGCGTCTTAAAATCCCAAAAATTTCCCACGACGAGGCCATATCTGCTTTCATCAAAGGGCTATGCTTCCACGAAGCACTGAGGAACAAGCTACTGCGTAAAAGGCCAACGACGATGGCCGAGCTCCTTGCCACGGCCAAAAATTACGCCGACGCCGACGACGCAAAAAAGCTCATCCGGGACGATGCGAGAGGTCCCGACCAGCCTCCTCGACGAGACGACAGTCGTGGTCGCTTCGACAACAGGAACCATCGTCGCCCCGACAACCGCGACCACAGAGAAGGTTGGGAAAGGCGGCGCGACAGTCGTGATGACTTCAGAGGCAAGCGCCCTCGCGATCACGACCACGAGGTGAATACGGTCAAGCGTCCTAATGGGTGGCGGGGCTACCAGCAAGACTACAACAAGACATTGAAGGGACCATGCCAATTGCACCCAAAATCCAACCACACGATGGAGGAATGTCGCGTCCTCAAAAGCATCTACACGCGGCGGGCTGCTCAAGACGATCCTGCCAAGAAAAATGAGAAACAGGACGGGCGCGATCACGAAGACAAGGACGATGACCAGGATAGGGACCCACGACACCAGTATGTCAGTCCCACTGACGTGGTCCACTACATCTTCGGGGGCAAAGTTTCCATCGAGTCTAAGCGAGAAAGAAAGCTCTTAAAGAGAGCCTACCTCATCATAGACAACACAGATGGTCTGATCGCCGATCCTAAATTTCCTCCCTAGTCGCACAGGGAGATCTTCAGCAGAAAAGATCAGTGGGCTGCCATCCCAGAGCCAGGCCGCTTCCCCCTAATCTTGGATCCTTGCATCAACAGCATCAGATTCGAGCACGTGCTCGTCGACGGGAGAAGCTCCATCGACATCCTTTTTCGCAACATCTTGCCCGCTCTCAAGATAACCCCGGCACAGCTAAAGCCCTACGACGCTCAATTCTGGGGAGTCCTGCCGGGACAAAGTTCAGTACCCCTCGGACAGATAACACTGCCTGTCCAGTTCGGAACATCCGACCACTTTCGAACGGAGTTCGTCAACTTTGTGGTCGCCGACTTTGATGGAACTTACCATGCAATACTGGGCCGACCGTCGCTGACAAAATTTATGGCGGTTCCACACAACTCATACCTGGTCCTCAAAATGCCTACCGAGAAAGGCGTCCTAACTGTCAGGGGCAATGTCTACACCGCATACACTTGCGAGGAGGAAAGCTTCAAGATCACCGAAGCAATTGATCTTTCAATCCGCATGGCACAAACAGCAGCCCAAGCGGCACAGGTCCCACCCGACCAGCTCCAACTACCCGAGCAGGAGACTGCAAGGAAGAATTCAAAGTCCAAAGAGCACAAGGAAGTACAGCTGGTCGACGGCAGCCCCGAGAAGACGGCCCTCATCGGGGCCAACCTGGACCCTAAATAGGAAGACGCGCTCGTCAGGTTTCTAAGGGACAACGTGAGCGTCTTCGCATGGAAACCCGCAGACATGCCCGACATCCCACGAAACCTGATCGAGCACTCCTTAAACGTCTCGAGGACCGCAAGACCCATCAAGCAAAAACTGCGACGGTTTGCTCGTGACAAAAAGGAGGCTATTAGGACAGAAATAACACGGCTTCTAGCAGCCAGATTTATTAAAGAAGTGTATCATCCCGATTGGCTCGCCAATCCGGTTCTTGTACGCAAAAAGAATAATGAATGGAGAATGTGTGTTGATTACACTAATCTCAATAAACACTGTCCTAAAGATCCTTTCGGTCTCCCTCGCATCGACGAGGTGGTCGACTCAACGGCCGGATGCGAACTCCTCTCTTTTCTAGACTGCTACTCTAGTTATCACCAGATCTCGCTAAAAGAAGATGACCAGATCAAAACATCTTTTATCACTCCTTTCGGCGCGTATTGCTACACGACCATGTCCTTCGGACTCAAAAACGCCAGAGCCACCTATCAACGGGCCATCCAGCAATGCCTCCACGACGAGATTCGCGATGACCTCGTCGAGGCTTATGTAGACGACGTCGTCGTCAAAACAAGGGATGCAAGCACTCTAATCGACAACCTAGACCGAACATTTAAGGCACTAAATAAATACAAGTGGAAGCTTAACCCCAAAAAGTGCATCTTTGGGGTCCCCTCCGGTCTACTACTCGGCAACGTCGTCAGCCGCGACGGCATACGACCGAATCCCTCAAAAGTAAAAGCAGTGCTCGACATGCGACCACCTAAGAATGTCAAGGATATTCAGAAGCTCACCGGATGTATGGCTGCTCTCAGTCGCTTCATCTCTAGACTGGGAGAAAAAGGCCTCCCCTTCTTCAAACTCTTGAAGGCGTCGGAAAAATTCTCCTCGATAGAGGAAGCTGACGCTGCGTTCACCCAGCTCAAGACTTTCCTCACTTCACCGCTTGTTCTCACAGCACCCCAGCCCAATGAAGACTTACTCCTTTACATCGCAGCAACCGATAGGGTTGTCTCCACGGCAATAGTGGTTGAGCGAAACGAGCCAGGCCACGTCTACAAGGTCCAGAGACCCGTTTATTTCATAAGCGAAGTCTTAAACGAGTCCAAGGCCAGGTACCCACAGATACAGAAGCTCATATACGCCATCTTAATAATGTCAAGGAAGCTAAAGCATTACTTCGACGGTCATCGGGTCCTGGTAACCACCAGTTTCCCTCTGTGGGACATTTTGCGTAACAAGGACGCCAACGGCAGAATTGTAAAATGGGCAATGGAATTATTCCCATTATCCCTGGATTTTCAGAGCCACACCACCGTCAAGTCTCAAGCCCTGGTTGATTTCATCGCAGAATGGACGGATCTCAACGAGCCCTCCGTCTCCGACATCCCCGACCACTGGTCGATGTTCTTCGACGGGTCCTTAAACATCAATGGCGCCGGCGCTGGGATACTCTTCATATCGCCCAACAAGGACAAACTACGCTACGTCCTTAGGATCCTCTTCCCGGCGTTGAACAACGTCGCCGAATACGAAGCATGCCTACATGGCATACGACTGGCCGTCGAACTGGGAGTTAAACGCCTCTACATCCACGGTGACTCTGCTCTAGTCATCAACTAGCTAAACAAGGAATGGGATACAACCCACGAGAAGATGGACCTCTACTGTAAAGAAATTCGCAAATGAGAATCCAATTTCTACGGCATAGAATATATCCATGTGGTCCGAGATAAGAACCAGGCAGCAGATGCGCTGTCAAAGTTAGGGTCATCTCAGGCCCAGATCCCGCAAGGCGTTTTCATTCAGGACATCCACGCGCTAAGTGTGGGCACAGACCCAGTCGAAAAACAGCCTAGTGAGGCGATGCTCATAGACGACACCACTCCGACAACCAGCAGCCGTGACTGGCGTGCCCCTTTCATCAGGTATATATCGGATGGATCGGGCTTTCAGGATAAAACGGAGAACGAGCGCCTCATTCGACGAGCCAAGAATTACATACTGGTGGATGGCAAACTTATGCGAAAGAACACAAGTTCCGAAGTGCTGCTCAAATGCATATCCCAAGATGATGGCATCAAGCTCTTAGATGACATACACGCCGGGTCATGTGGCAACCATGCGGCCTCCAGAATGCTGGTCGGGAAAGCCTTCCGAGCAGGTTTCTACTGGCCAATTGCGGTCGCCGACGCCGAAAAACTAGTCCGACATTGTGAAGGATGCCAGTTCTTCGCCAAGAGGACTTACGTAACCGCTCACGAGATTCAAACTATCCCGTCATCCTAGCCCTTCGCCTGTTGGGGCCTGGACATGATCGGGCCATTTAAGCCGGCCCCCGGCAACTTCAAGTTCGTCTTCGTGTTAATCGACAAATTCTCAAAGTGGATCGAGTACATGCCATTGGTCAAAGCAACCTCCGAGAAGGCTGTGGAATTCCTCAACCAAATCATACACAGATATGGGGTTCCCAACAGCATAATTACCGACCTGGGCACTCAGTTCACTGGCACTACATTTTGGGACTTCTGCGATGACAGGGGCATAGTCATAAAGTACGTGTCAGTAGCTCACCCACGGGCCAACGGTCAAGTAGAGCGAGCAAACGGAATGATTATCGATGCTCTAAAGAAAAGGTTGTACACCGAGAACGACAGAGCACCTGGACGATGGATGAAAGAGTTACCGGCTGTGGTCTGGGGTCTCCAAACACAGGCTAGTCGCAATACGGGAGTATCACCCTACTTCATGGTCTACGGCTCTGAGGCAGTGCTCCCATTCGACGTAACCTTTGGATCTCCAAGGGTCGAAAATTTCGATCAGTCATCGGCCGACATCGCCAGGGAGCTTGAGATCAACTGCATGGAGGAGAGGCGCCTAATCTCATGTCTTCGAACAGCAAAATATCTTCAGGCCATCAGGCGGTACCACAATAGGAATGTCAAGGACCGTTCCTTCGTGGTCGGTGATCTGGTACTCAAGTGGAAAACAATCCAGGAAGGAACGCATAAGTTATCCACACCTTGGGAAGGACCCTTCGTGGTTGCCGAAGTCACACGCCCTACATCTTACAGACTGACGTATCCAGACGGAACTCGCCTGCCTAATTCTTGGCACATAGACAAATTGCGTCGTTTCTATCCATAAGTTCCAGCACCTTTTGTTTGTAAGTGTCTTATAATTAGCAATAATAGAAGTTCTCTTTTTCGCTATATATTTTTTACATGCAGAGCTTTCGACGAGCACAATAATCTTCCTCCGAGGCGAAGATCTTCAACGATTATTAATTAAACACAGTGATACATCACTCAGATAACATTGCAGCGCTCAAAATCATGGTCATGACAAATCAAACTTTATTACAAACTTTACATACAGAGTTTACAATAAACACCCCTCTGGGCGGTTCCTAGTCTACTCCTACAGACTACTCTACAGGCCTACTGATCGGGCTGATCACCCGTTCGGCCTTGCTGCCCAGTCGGAGGGGTCGGGGCCACCGGCGCCTGGCTGGTCGAGACCGCAGGCATCGACCGCCCATCACCGACAATGGGCGCTCCCGACAACTCTCTGGCCGATCTATCTGACCCCGGCTGGTCGGGGGGAGTGGCCGTCCCGCAGAGGTTGATGTCGCCGATCACCGTCGACGACAAGTCAAGCAGGCCACCACGAAGGTCGTCTGCCTCCTGCGGACCAACCTCCTTGGGGTATCCCCTCTCCAGTCTGGACAGGTCGACCAGAGGATAGTGGGCGCGCATCATGCTGAGGACGTGCGCACCGGCGAATTCCCCGACGTCCTTGATGAACTGCTGGAGCCAGCCCCACGCCCGTTGTGCCTTCTCGACTGGCGTCAGCTTCGGCGCGCGAGGCTGGTCTTCAGGGAGCTCGGGGCTGATCAAGTCAAGAACTGGGGCCACTCCTTTCCAAAGCTTGATGCAATTGGTCTTCCAGGAGTCCCGGTCCTTGATCAGCTCGTCTAAATGCTTCTTGGTATTCACCTTGAGCACTACAAACCAAGCAGGAGGTCAGTTTGCAAATAAGAAAAGGAACGGTTAGCAACCAAAGAAAAAAGGGGTAGTGCGGTTATCACCAGACAACTCCCGATTCCTGTTACTTAGCTCCTCGCCAGCTCGGCGCTCGGTCTCCAGCGCCCCGGCAAGCTCCTGGCCGAGCTGCTCCTTCTCTTGCCGGAGGCGTGCAACCTCCTCCTCCAAGACTGCGGGAACAATCCATGGTCCACAAAACTGACTACGTGGCTACATACACCTACTCGGGATACACGACTGACCTCTCCTTTGCCGATCCTGGTCGGCCAACCGCCGATTGAGGTCGAGAAGGCGCTCTTCCTGAGCACCCATCTTGGCCGTCTTCTCCTCGGCCTCCGACCGAAGCCGGTCCACCTCTGTGGACAGGGCCTTGTTCTCGGCCATGATTCCCTCAATCTGGTTGAAGCACCTTTTACGGTACTTCGCCGTTTTCATTGCGCCCTACAAGAAGAATACATACTCAATCTAGAAACACTGCACGTAAACGTTCAGCAGCGCAAAAGGCAACTTACCTTAACCTCGTCCACAAGGCGCTTTGCCGCGCGTTCCACCCTTGCGGCCTCCTCCGTCTCCGCAAGGTCTTCATGTCCAATGAAGTGGTCCCCGCGTTGGCGCCACACGTAGACGTGCTGGCGACCATCACGGGTACGACCTTGGATCTCCTCCACTTCATCGTCGGAGGCCGTCCGGGTCTCCTCGTCCGCCGCACTGCCCCCGGCCGTGGTCGCAGGCATCACTGGACCCTGATCCAGGCCAGGGGAGCCTACTGGCAAAGTGGCCCCTGCTCGGGGCGGGGTTGGGACTCTCCCTTCTTTAGCTGGAGGGGGAGTCGGGACTCTACCTTCCTCTTCCACAACGTTACTCGGGGGAGGCATCCTCGCATCCTCTCCGTCCCTCGTAGGGGTGCCCGCCGTGGCCCTTGCCGGGGCCGGATGCTCCTCGGTGCTCTCAGCCACGGTCGTCGCCGTGGGCCGCTCTGTGGTCTGCGGCGCGGCGTCTCCAACGACAGCAACAGGCTCGGCCCCCCTCTGGCCAGCAATGTGGTCAGGGTCGACGTCCGATGCCGCGCTAACAAAAAGACGACATTTGACTAATGTCAAAGGCAGCAACAAATCGCAAAATATATCGCAGTACGAGAGTAAGATTGAAAACTTACAGGTCGGAGCCTGTGCGTCGCGGTGAAGAACCTCCTCCTGGTCCTACCAGTCGAGGCCTGCGCCATTGTCTCTACGACACGCGCCGGCTCGATGTGTGAGGTAGGAGGGTCGCGGGTCATCTGACCA
The DNA here is from genome assembly GCF_000003195.3 of Sorghum bicolor. Lineage (NCBI taxonomy): Eukaryota > Viridiplantae > Streptophyta > Magnoliopsida > Poales > Poaceae > Sorghum > Sorghum bicolor. The sequence continues at coordinate 32,697,321 of NC_012871.2, forward strand.
GTGGTGGCCGGCGCAACGTCCGGACGACTGCGCGGTTTCCAGACCAAAGAAGGCGCGGCCAACTCCTCGTCGTCGTCATCATCGGTGATCCTGACGAGTCGACGACGCTTCGGCACCTGGCTGCTCTCTACCGGCAGTGTCTCCGCAGGGGACGGATCCTCCACCAGTGGCCTTTTCCCTGCCGCTCTGTCTTCGGTGGTCGGGGCAGGACGGTTCTGCTCCTCCTCGCTGCTGGTGTATTGAGGACACCGAGCAGCGTCGTCCTCTGGCGGGTCTACTTTTGCGGGATTCTCCATGCTAGGTGCTAGTGATATGTAGACCGAGCACCGCTCAACGTCTCCTATCTGCAGCAAAATCAAAGACAAGTCAACAACTAGGAGAACAAGTATTAAGGAGGAAAAGTCAGTCAGTAACATTACCTTTGGAGCTGGTCGTCCCAGCTTGAAGGCCTGCATCCGACCACCGCTTTGAACGAAGTTGTCGTCTGCAAAGTTGAACAACTCGTTCAATAGCTGTTGCACTTCTGCCTTCTCCAGAACTTCAGGACTCATTCTGGTCGGGTCCTGGCTCCCCGCGTACTCGTATGCCGAGTGGTGTACCCTCTTCTGGCAGGGCATCACCCGACGACAAATAAAGTTACCGACCACTACTGGCCCGTCTAAGCGGGACCAGTCGATCAGCTTCATCAGATCCTCCACCTGACCAACGAACGCCGGGCGGTCCATCCAGCTGACCCTCTTCTCGGGAATGTAGCCCACGTCGCAGAACGTGGAGCTGCCCGGCTCCTCCCTGACATAGAACCACTTCTTGTACCATTCGGTGAGAGAAATATTCCATGGGCAGTTGAGATACCGATTCTTCATCCCGTCACGCAAATTGAGGTATACTCCACCTGCAATCTTGGAGCCTCCAACTGCTCCTTTCTTCCTCAGATAAAAAAGGTAACGAAAAAGATCGAAGTGTGGCTCTATTCCAACATAGGCCTCGCACAGATGGATGAAGGTAGAAATCAAAAGAATGGAGTTCGGGTGTAGATTGCAGATCCTGATCTCATAGTAAAGAAGAAGACCCTGGAGAAAAGGGTAGACAGGAATCCCAAAGCCCCTCTTGAAAAAATCTTCAAAAACCACGATCTCACCGGCACGGGGGTCGGGGAAGCTTTCCCCTTCCGGCGCCCTCCAGCCGCCGAGCTCCTGGCTGTGAAGCAGCCCCATGCCGACGAGGTCGTTGAGGGACCTCGTGCTGCTCCGGGACTTCTTCCATTCTTTCGCCATCAGCACGACCCTTTTCTTGGAGTCACTCTTCGCCATTGATGCTGCGGGAACGACTGCGAGCTGGGAGAACTGGTGGTGGTTGCAGAAGGCAGGAATGGCAAGAATGGAAAGCTTGAAGGCAAAGGCAGGGTAAAGATTACGGGGGTAATGTCAAGCTTTTATAAGCAACGGCTCCACCCCTTCCACTTCCCGCATTCTTGGGAAGTGGGCGGGCCCAGCGGCGGATGCGGCGTTTCGGTTTTCAGCAATTACCGGCAGTTAATACGGCGACTTTCTGGTATAATTGATGGTTTCCTTTTCTCGAACCGCGCAAAGAGCGGCCGCACAGTTACCAGGCGCACCTTTTCACACAGCCATCTGACAATATGCCAGGACGCCTCGTCACATCACACATTAATGTGGCAAGAAGCTTTTTTCAAAATAATAGGCAGAATTAGTGGAGGACTGACGTACCTGGAGACTGCACCGACCACCGAGCAGTGTACGCTCGGGGACTGGTCGACCAGTCTGCCAGTTTGGAGATCTGGAGACTGCACCGACCACCGAGCAGTGTACGCTCGGGGACTGGTCGACTAGTCTGCCAGTTTGGCGACCTGGGGACTGCACCGACTACCGAGCAACGTACGCTCGGTGACTGGTCGACCAGCCCGCAATTTGAAAATTCGGGGACTGTATCGACCACCAAGCGTTATATGCTCGGGGACTGGTCAATTTAGTGTATACGATGGCAAGCGAGCATGATATGCTCGGGGACTGGATAATTTTAATTTTTTAGACCTTGCTACAAGGCTCATGGTTCGCCTTCCAGCAAGCTCGGGGACTACATCGGTACGATGCATCTGGTGATGCATCTCAGTCTTAGAATGTCTATAATTTTCTTTTTTAGACCCTGGCACCACGTGCCTACGTCACCTACTACCACGCTCGGGGACTAAGTGGGCACACTTCACCTTGCGGTGAATATGCTTGCTTTTTTGAGGTCTAAACTTTTGAGAAAAGTAAAGTGGGCACACTTCACCAGGAAAGAAATCTTTTTTAAAGAGCACCATGCATTCTTCGAACAACCTGCTTCTTCGATGTCAATGTTGATCAACTGTCTTTTGAGTTGGTTAAAATACCGTTGCAACTGTTCGGGTGACTTTCCTGCTTATTGAAGACGTCAATCCTCACTGATCAAAGAAGCTCAAGACGGCGTGTTACATCACAATACATGGTGCTCGGGGACTAGCTGTGGGGGTATAAACCCCTATACCCTTACGGCTAGACTTGGGCCAGGAGGCTTGGCCCATTACGAGATGAGTCCGACGCTTGATCCGACTGCTCGGAGTTTCGTGCGAGGAAACAAGACGTGGAGATCAAGCAGGATTCTAGTTGGTTAGAATAGGAATTGATATCGTACTATCTATGGCAATTGTAACCGGCTAGGATTAGTTTCCAGATCTGTAACCCTGCCCTCTGGACTATATAAGGAGAGGCAAGGGACCCCCCTAGGACACATTATTCTCTCAACACAAATCAATACAACAAGACGCAGGACGTAGGTATTACGCCCACACGGCGGATGAACCTGGATAAAAAGCTTGTCCGTGTCTTGCGTCACCATCGAGTTCGTAGCTTGCGCACCGTCTACCGATAAACTACTACCGTGGGTATACCCCAAGGTAGACTGCCGACCAGCTTTCGTCGACACTTAGACTATGGTGCATTAAGCACAAACTATGCACCTATCTTGCACCAAAACTAACATTGTCTCCAAACAGACCGAAGCGAGATTCCATATGACACACGTCATCTAGGAGTTCCATTGGGTGCGTCCAAATTGATTTCTTAACATATGGTTCGTTCCATGCAAACTGTGCAACTATCTTGCATCAAGATTACCACAATATCTGAACAGACCAAATCGAGCCTCCACTTGAGCCTCTTCAACTACGAGTACCATCGGATGCGTCTAAAATGGTTTCTTAGCCTATGGTGCATTAGGCGTAAACCGTGCACATATCTTCTACCAAAACTAACACTATCTCTAAATGAACCGAAGCAAGATTCCATATGACACACATCATCAAGGAGTTATATCAGGTGCGCCCTAATTGATTTCTGGCCATATCGTATGTTCCGTGCAAACCGTGCATCTATCTTGCATCAAGATTAGCATTATCTCCAAACAGACCAAACTGAGCTTTCACTTGAGCCCCTTGACCTAGGAGTACCATCGGGTACGTCCAAAATGGTTTCTTATCCTATGGTGCATTAGGTGCAAACCGTGCACCTGTCTTGCACCGAAACTAACACTGTGTGTAAATGGACCGAATTGAGATTCCATATGACACATGTCATCTTGGAGTTCCATCTGGTGCATCCAAATTGATTTCTAAGCATAGGGTATGTTCCATGCAAATCGTGCACCTATCTTGCATCAAGATTAGCACTATCTCTAAACAGACTGAATAGAGCCTCCACTTGAGCCTCTTCACCTAGGAGTACCAACAGGTGCTTCCAAAATGGTTTCTTAGACTTTGGTGCATTAGGCGCAAACCATGCACATATGTTGCATCGAAACTAATACTGTCTCTAAGCAAACCAAAGCGAGATTCCATATGACACACGTCATGAAGGAGTTCTATCGGGTGTGTCTAAATTAATTTCTAACCATATGGTACATTCCATGCAGACCGTGCATCTATCTTGCATCAAGATTTGCACTATCTCCAAACAGATCAAATCGAGCTTCCACTTGACCCTCTTCACCGAAGTACCAAAAGGTACATCCAAAATGGTTTCTTAGACTATGGTGCATTAGGCGCAAACCATGCACATATCTTGCACCGAAACTAACACTGTTTCTAAACAGACCAAAAAGAGATTCCATATGACACACGTCATCAAGGAGTTCCATCGGGTGCATCCATATTGATTTCCAAGCAAATGGTATGTTCCATGCAAACTGTGCACCTATCTTGCATCAAGATTAGCACTATCTCTAAACAGACCGAACCAAGCTTCAACTTGAGCCTCTTCATCTAGGAGTACAAACAGGTGCGTCAAAATTGGTTTCTTAGACTATGGTGCATTAGGCACAAACTATGCACCTATCTTGCACCGAAACTAACATTGTCTCCAAACAGACCGAAGCGAGATTCCATTTGACACACGTCATCTAAGAGTTCCATTGGGTGCGTCCAAATTGATTTCTTAACATATGGTACGTTCCATGCAAACTATGCAACTATCTTGCATCAAGATTAGCACTATATCTGAACTGACCAAATAGAGCCTCCACTTGAGCCTCTTCAACTACGAGTACCATCGGATGCGTCTAAAATGGTTTCTTAGCCTATAGTGCATTAGGTGTAAACCGTGCACATATCTTCTATCAAAACTTACACTATCTCTAAATGAACCGAAGCAAGATTCTGTATGACACACATCATCAAGGAGTTATATCAGGTGCGTCCTAATTGATTTCTGACCATATCGTATGTTCCATGCAAACTGTGCATCTATCTTGCATCAAGATTAGCACTATCTCCAAACAGACCAAACTGAGCTTTCAGTTGAGCCCCTTGACATAGGAGTACCATCGGGTGCGTCCAAAATGGTTTCTTATCCTATGGTGCATTAGGTGCAAACCGTGCACCTATCTTGCACCGAAACTAACACTGTTTCTAAACGGACCGAAGTGAGATTCCATATGACACATGTCATCTAGGAGTTCCATCTGGTGCATCCAAATTGATTTCTGAGCATATGATATGTTCCATGCAAATCGTGCATCTATCTTGCATCAAGATTAGCACTATCTCTAAAAAGACCGAACCGAGCCTCCACTTGAGCCTCTTCACCTAGGAGTACCAACAGGTGCTTCCAAAATGGTTTCTTAGACTTTGGTGCATTAGGCGCAAACCGTGCACATATCTTGCACCGAAACTAATACTATCTCTAAGCACACCAAAGCGAGATTCCATATGACACACGTCACGAAGGAGTTATATCGGGTGTGTCCAAATTAATTTCTAAGCATATGGTACGTTCCATACAGACCGTGCATCTATCTTGCATCAAAATTAGCAATATCTCCAAATAGACCAAACTGAGCTTTCACTTGAGCCTTTTACCAAAGAGTATCATCGGGTGCGTCCAAAATGGTTTCTTAGCCTATGCTGCATTATATGCAAACCTTGCACCAATCTTGCACCGAAACTAACACTATCTCCAAACAGACTGAAGCAAGATTTCGTATGACAAACGTCATCTAGGAGTTGCATCATGTGCGTCGAGATTGTTTTCCAAGCATTTGGTTGATCCATGCAAACCGTGCACCTATCTTGCATCAAGATTAGCACTATCTCCAAACAGACGGAACCAAGCATCCACTTGAGCCTCTTCACCTAGGAGTACCAACAAGTGCGTCCAAAATGGTTTCTTAAACTATGGTGCATTAGGTGCAAACTGTGCACCTATCTTGCACCGAAACTAAAAATGTCTCCAAATGGACCGAAGCGAGATTTCATATGACACACGTCATCAAGGAGGTCCATCGGGTGCATCCAAATTGATTTCCAAGCATATGGTATGTTCTATGTAAACCATGCACCTACCATGCATAAGGATTAGCACTATCTCCAAACTGACCGAACCAAGCTTCCACTTGAGCCTCTTCACCCAGCAGTACCAAATAGTGCGTCCAAAATGGTTTCTTAGACTATGGTGCATTAGGCGCAAACTGTGCACCTATCTTGCACTAAAACTTACAATGTCTACAAACAGACCGAAGCAAGATTCCATATAACACACGTCATCTAGGAGTTTCATTGGGTGCGTCTAAATTGATTTCTAAGCATATAGTATATTCCTTGCAAATCATGCACCTATCTTGCATCAACATTAGCACTATCTCTAAACAGATCAAACCGAGGTTCCACTTGAGCCTCTTCACCGAAGTACCAACAGGTGCATCCAAAATGGTTTCTTAGACTATGGTCCATTAGGCGCAAACCATGCACATATCTTGCACCAAAACAAACATTGTTTCTAAATAGACGAAAGCAAGATTCCATATGACACATGTCATCAAGGAGTTCCATCGGGTGCATCCAAATTGTTTTCCAAGCATATGGCATGTTCCATGCAAACCGTGCACCTATCTTGCATCAAGATTAGAACTATCTCCAAACAGACCGAACCGAGCTTCCACTTGAGCCTCTTCATCTAGGAGTACAAACAGGGGCGACAAAAATGGTTTCTTAGACTATGGTGCATTAGGCACAAACTATGCACCTATCTTGCACCAAAACAAACATTGTCTCCAAACAGGCCGAAGCGAGATTCCATATGACACACGTCATCTAGGAGTTCAATTGTGTGTGTCCAAATTGATTTCATAATATATGGTGCGTTCCAAGCAAACTGTGCAACAAATTTGCATCAAGATTAGCACTATATCCGAACAGACCAAATCGAGCCTCCACTTGAGCCTCTTCAACTACGAGCACCATCGGTTGCGTCTAAAGTGGTTTCTTAGCCTATGGTGCATTAGGCGTAAACCGTGCACATATCTTCTACCAAAACTAACACTGTCTCTAAACGAACCGAAGTAAGATTCCATATGACACACATCATCAAGGAGTTATATCAGGTGCGTCCTAATTGATTTCTGAGCATATTTTATGTTCCATGGAAACCGTGCATCTATCTTGCATCAAGATTAGCTGTATCTCCAAATAGACCAAACCGAGCTTTCACTTGAGCCCCTTGACCTAGGAGTACCATTGGGTGCGTCCAAAATGGTTTCTTATCCTATGGTGCATTAGGTGCAAACCGTGCACCTATCTTGCACTGAAACTAACACTGTCTCTAAACGGACCGAAGTGAGATTCCATATGACACATGTCATCTAGGAGTTCCATCTGGTGCGTCCGAATTGATTTCTGAGCATATGGTGCACCTATCTTGCATCAAGATTAGCACTATCTCTAAACAGACTGAACCGAGCCTCCACTTGAGCCTCTTCACCTAGGAGTACCAACAGGTGCTTCCAAAATGGTTTCTTAGACTTTGGTGCATTAGGCGCAAACCGTGCACATATCTTGCACCAAAACTAATACTGTCACTAAGCACACCAAAGCAAGATTCCATGTGACACATGTCATTAAGGAGTTCTATCAGGTGTGTCCAAATTAATTTCTAAGCATATGGTACGTTCCATACAGACCGTGCATCTATCTTGCATCAAGATTAGCACTGTCACCAAATAGACCAAACTGAGCTTTCACTTGAGCCTTTTACCAAGGAGTACCATCAGGTGCGTCCAAAATGGTTTCTTAGCCTATGCTGTATTATATGCAAACCTTACACCTATCTTGCACCGAAACTAAGACTGTCTCCAAACAGACTGAAGCAAGATTTCGTATGACACACGTCATCTAGGAGTTCCATCATGTTCGTCGAGATTGTTTTCCAAGCATTTGGTTGTTCCATGCAAACCGTGCACCTATCTTGCATCAAGATTAGCACTATCTCCAAACAGACTGAACCGAGCATCCACTTGAGCCCCTTCACCAAGGAGTACCAACAAGTGCGTCCAAAATGGTTTCTTAGACTATGGTGCATTTGGTGCAAACTGTGCACCTTTCTTGCACCGAAACTAACAATGTCTCTAAATGGACCGAAGCGAGATTCCATATGACACACGTCATCAAGGAGGTCCATCGGATGCATCCAAACAGACTTCCAAGCATATGGTATGTTCCATGTAAACCATGCACCTACCTTGCATAAGGATTAGCACTATCTCCAAACTGACTGAACCAAGCATCCACTTGAGCCTCTTCACCCAGCAGTACCAAATAGTGCATCCAAAATGGTTTCTTAGACTATGGTGCATTAGGCGCAAACTGTGCACCTATCTTGCACTAAAACTTACAATGTCTACAAACGGACCGAAGCAAGATTCCATATGACACACATCATCTAGGAGTTCCATTGGGTGCGTCCAAATTGATTTTTAAGCATATGGTATGTTCCATGCAAATCATGCACCTATCTTGCATCAAGGTTAGCACTATCTCTAAACAGATCAAATCGAGCTTCCACTTGAGCCTCTTCACTGAAGTACCGACAGGTGCATCCAAAATGGTTTCTTAGACTATGGTGCATTAGGCGCAAATCATGCACATATCTTGCACCGAAACTAACACTGTTTCTAAATAGACCAAAGCGAGATTCCATATGACACACGTCATCAAGGAGTTCCATCGGGTGCATCCAAATTGATTTCCAAGCATATGGTATGTTCCATGCAAACCGTGCACCTATCTTGCATCAAGATTAGCACTATCTCCAAACAGACCGAACCGAGCTTCCACTTGAGCCTCTTCGTCTAGGAGTACAAATAGGGGCGTCAAAAATGGTTTCTTATACTATGGTGCATTAGGCACAAACTATGCACCTATCTTGCACTGAAACAAACATTGTCTCCAAAAAGACCGAAGCGAGATTCCATATGACACACGTCATCTAGGAGTTCAATTGGGTGCGTCCAAATTGATTTCATAATATATGTTACGTTCCAAGCAAACTGTGCAACAATCTTGCATCAAGATTAGCACAATATCCGAACAGACCAAATCGAGCCTCCACTTGAGCCTATTCAACTACGAGTACCATCGGGTGCATCTAAAATGGTTTCTTAGCCTATGGTGCATTAGGCGTAAACCGTGCACATATCTTCTACCAAAACTAACACTGTCTCTAAACGAACCGAAGCAAGATTCCATATGACACACATCATCATGGAGTTATATCAGGTGCGTCCTAATTGATTTCTGAGCATATTGTATGTTCCATGGAAACCGTGCATCTATCTTGCATCAAGATTAGCAGTATCTCCAAACAGACCAAACCGAGCTTTCACTTGAGCCCCTTGACCTCGGAGTACCATTGGGTGCATCCAAAATGGTTTCTTATCCTATGGTGCATTAGGTGCAAACCGTGCACCTATCTTGCACTGAAACTAACACTGTCTCTAAACGGACCGAAGTGAGATTCCATATGACACATGTCATCTAGGAGTTCCATCTGGTGCGTCCAAATTGATTTCTGAGCATATGGTGCACCTATCTTGCATCAAGATTAGCACTATCTCTAAACAGACTGAACCGAGCCTCCACTTGAGCCTCTTCACCTAGGAGTACCAACAGGTGCTTCCAAAATGGTTTCTTAGACTTTGGTGCATTAGGCGCAAACCGTGCACATATCTTGCACCGAAACTAATACTGTCACTAAGCACACCAAAGCAAGATTCCATGTGACACATGTCATTAAGGAGTTCTATCAGGTGTGTCCAAATTAATTTCTAAGCATATGGTACGTTCCATACAGACCGTGCATCTATCTTGCATCAAGATTAGCACTGTCACCAAATAGACCAAACTGAGCTTTCACTTGAGCCTTTTACCAAGGAGTACCATCAGGTGCGTCCAAAATGGTTTCTTAGCCTATGCTGTATTATATGCAAACCTTACACCTATCTTGCACCGAAACTAAGACTGTCTCCAAACAGACTGAAGCAAGATTTCGTATGACACACGTCATCTAGGAGTTCCATCATGTTCGTCGAGATTGTTTTCCAAGCATTTGGTTGTTCCATGCAAACCGTGCACCTATCTTGCATCAAGATTAGCACTATCTCCAAACAGACTGAACCGAGCATCCACTTGAGCCCCTTCACCAAGGAGTACCAACAACAGCGTCCAAAATGGTTTCTTAGACTATGGTGCATTTGGTGCAAACTGTGCACCTATCTTGCACCGAAACTAACAATGTCTCTAAATGGACCGAAGCGAGATTCCATATGACACACGTCATCAAGGAGGTCCATCGGGTGCATCCAAACAGATTTCCAAGCATATGGTATGTTCCATGTAAACCATGCACCTACCTTGCATAAGGATTAGCACTATCTCCAAATTGACTGAACCAAGCTTCCACTTGAGCCTCTTCACCCAGCAGTACCAAATAGTGCATCCAAAATGGTTTCTTAGACTATGGTGCATTAGGCGCAAACTGTGCACCTATCTTGCACAAAAACTTACAATGTCTACAAACGGACCGAAGCAAGATTCCATATGACACACGTCATCTAGGAGTTCCATTGGGTGCGTCCAAATTGATTTTTAAGCATATGGTATGTTCCTTGCAAATCATGCACCTATCTTGTATCAAGGTTAGCACTATCTCTAAACAGATCAAATCGAGCTTCCACTTGAGCCTCTTCACTGAAGTACCGACAGGTGCATCCAAAATGGTTTCTTAGACTATGGTGCATTAGGCGCAAATCATGCACATATCTTGCACTGAAACTAACACTGTTTCTAAATAGACCAAAGCCAGATTCCATATGACACACGTCATCAAGGAGTTCCATCGGGTGCATCCAAATTGATTTCCAAGCATATGGTATGTTCCATGCAAACCGTGCACCTATCTTGCATCAAGATTAGCACTATCTCCAAACAGACCGAACCGAGCTTCCACTTGAGCCTCTTCATCTAGGAGTACAAATAGGGGCGTCAAAAATGGTTTCTTATACTATGGTGCATTAGGCACAAACTATGCACCTATCTTGCACCGAAACAAACATTGTCTCCAAAAAGACCGAAGCGAGATTCCATATGACACACGTCATCTAGGAGTTCAATTGGGTGCGTCCAAATTGATTTCATAATATATGGTACGTTCCAAGCAAACTGTGCAACAATCTTGCATCAAGATTAGCACAATATCCGAACAGACCATATCGAGCGTCCACTTGAGCCTATTCAACTACGAGTACCATCGGGTGCATCTAAAATGGTTTCTTAGCCTATGGTGCATTAGGCGTAAACCGTGCACATATCTTCTACCAAAACTAACACTGTCTCTAAACGAACCGAAGTAAGATTCCATATGACACACATCATCAAGGAGTTATATCAGGTGCGTCCTAATTGATTTCTGAGCATATTTTATGTTCCATGGAAACCGTGCATCTATCTTGCATCAAGATTAGCTGTATCTCCAAATAGACCAAACCGAGCTTTCACTTGAGCCCCTTGACCTAGGAGTACCATTGGGTACATCCAAAATGGTTTCTTATCCTATGGTGCATTAGGTGCAAACCGTGCACCTATCTTGCACTGAAACTAACACTGTCTCTAAACGGACCGAAGTGAGATTCCATATGACACATGTCATCTAGGAGTTCCATCTGGTGCGTCCGAATTGATTTCTGAGCATATGGTGCACCTATCTTGCATCAAGATTAGCACTATCTCTAAACAGACTGAACCGAGCCTCCACTTGAGCCTCTTCACCTAGGAGTACCAACAGGTGCTTCCAAAATGGTTTCTTAGACTTTGGTGCATTAGGCGCAAACCGTGCACATATCTTGCACCAAAACTAATACTGTCACTAAGCACACCAAAGCAAGATTCCATGTGACACATGTCATTAAGGAGTTCTATCAGGTGTGTCCAAATTAATTTCTAAGCATGTGGTACGTTCCATACAGACCGTGCATCTATCTTGCATCAAGATTAGCACTATCTCCAAATAGACCAAACTGAGCTTTCACTTGAGCCTTTTACCAAGGAGTACCATCAGGTGCGTCCAAAATGGTTTCTTAGCCTATGCTGTATTATATGCAAACCTTACACCTATCTTGCACCGAAACTAAGACTGTCTCCAAACAGACTGAAGCAAGATTTCGTATGACACACGTCATCTAGGAGTTCCATCATGTTCGTCGAGATTGTTTTCCAAGCATTTGGTTGTTCCATGCAAACCGTGCACCTATCTTGCATCAAGATTAGCACTATCTCCAAACAGACTGAACCGAGCATCCATTTGAGCCCCTTCACCAAGGAGTACCAACAAGTGCGTCCAAAATGGTTTCTTAGACTATGGTGCATTTGGTGCAAACTGTGCACCTATCTTGCACCGAAACTAACAATGTCTCTAAATGGACCGAAGCGAGATTCCATATGACACACGTCATCAAGGAGGTCCATCGGATGCATCCAAACAGACTTCCAAGCATATGGTATGTTCCATGTAAACCATGCACCTACCTTGCATAAGGATTAGCAGTATCTCCAAACTGACTGAACCAAGCTTCCACTTGAGCCTCTTCACCCAGCAGTACCAAATAGTGCATCCAAAATGGTTTCTTAGACTATGGTGCATTAGGCGCAAACTGTGCACCTATCTTGCACTAAAACTTACAATGTCTACAAACGGACCGAAGCAAGATTCCATATGACACACGTCATCTAGGAGTTCCATTAGGTGCGTCCAAATTGATTTTTAAGCATATGGTATGTTTCTTGCAAATCATGCACCTATCTTGCATCAAGGTTAGCACTATCTCTAAACAGATCAAATCGAGCTTCCACTTGAGCCTCTTCACTGAAGTATGGACAGGTGCATCCAAAATGGTTTCTTAGACTATGGTGCATTAGGCGCAAATCATGCACACATCTTGCACCGAAACTAACACTGTTTCTAAATGGACCAAAGCGAGATTCCATATGACACACGTCATCAAGGAGTTCCATCGGGTGCATCCAAATTGATTTCCAAGCATATGGTATGTTCCATGCAAACCGTGCACCTATCTTGCATCAAGATTAGCACTATCTCCAAACAGACCGAACCGAGCTTCCACTTGAGCCTCTTCATCTAGGAGTACAAATAGGGGCGTCAAAAATGGTTTCTTATACTATGGTGCATTAGGCACAAACTATGCACCTATCTTGCACCGAAACAAACATTGTCTCCAAAAAGACCGAAGCGAGATTCCATATGACACACGTCATCTAGGAGTTCAATTGGGTGCGTCCAAACTGATTTCATAATATATGGTACGTTCCAAGCAAACTGTGCAACAATCTTGCATCAAGATTAGCACAATATCCGAACAGACCAAATCGAGCGTCCACTTGAGCCTATTCAACTACGAGTACCATCGGGTGCATCTAAAATGGTTTCTTAGCCTATGGTGCATTAGGCGTAAACCGTGCACATATCTTCTACCAAAACTAACACTGTCTCTAAACGAACCGAAGCAAGATTCCATATGACACACATCATCAAGGAGTTATATCAGGTGCGTCCTAATTGATTTCTGAGCATATTGTATGTTCCATGGAAACCGTGCATCTATCTTGCATCAAGATTAGCAGTATCTCCAAACAGACCAAACCGAGCTTTCACTTGAGCCCCTTGACCTAGGAGTACCATTGGGTGCGTCCAAAATGGTTTCTTATCCTATGCTGCATTAGGTGCAAACCGTGCACCTATCTTGCACCGAAACTAACACTGTCTCTAAACGGACCGAATGTCATCTAGAAGTTCCATCTGGTGCGTCCAAATTGATTTCTGAGCATATGGTGCACCTATCTTGCATCAAGATTAGCACTATCTCTAAACAGACTGAACCGAGCCTCCACTTGAGCCTCTTCACCTAGGAGTACCAACAGGTGCTTCCAAAATGGTTTCTTAGACTTTGGTGCATTAGGCGTAAACCGTGCACATATCTTGCATCGAAACTAATACTGTCTCTAAGCACACCAAAGCGAGATTGCATATGACACACATCATCAAGGAGTTCTATCGAGTGTGTCCAAATTAATTTCTAAGCATATGGTACGTTCCATACAGACCGGGCATCTATCTTGCATCAAGATTAGTACTATCTCCAAATAGACCAAAGTAAGCTTTCACTTGAGCGTTTTACCAAGGAGTACCATCGGGTGCGTCCAAAATGTTTTCTTAGCCTATGCTACATTATATGCAAACCTTGCACCTATCTTGCACAGAAACTAACACTATCTCCAAACAGACCGAAGCAAGATTTCGTATGACACACGTCATCAAGGAGTTCCATCATGTGTGTCGAGATTGTTTTCCAAGCATTTGGTTGTTCCATGCAAACCGTGCACCTATCTTGCATCAAGATTAGCACTATCTCCAAACAGACCGAACCGAGCTTCCACTTGAGCCTCTTCATCTAGGAGTACAAACAGGTGTGTCAAAAATGGTTTCTTAGACTATGGTGCAATAGGCACAAACTATGCACCTATCTTGCACCGAAACTAACATTGTCTCCAAACAGACCAAAGCGAGATTCCATATGACACACGTCATCTAGGAGTTCCATTGGGTGCGTCCAAATTGATTTCTTATTCCAGTCTCAATGCATGTTTTATGGGAGTGTCATGCACATTAAATAGGGTGCCACATAAGCAAAATTGCTGACTTGGCAGGGTCATTAATGAAGGAGTTTCATCAGATGAGAGAGGAGTTTCATCCCCATGAAACTCTTGTGGCTTGGTTACCTAGTTTATAGTCTTGGTAACTGTGTCATGAAACTATGCATTGAGACTGGCCTTAACATATGGTACGCTGCATGCAAACTGTGCAACTATCTTGCATCAAGATTAGCACTATGTCCGAATAGACCAAGTCGAGCCTCCAGTTGAGCCTCTTCCACTACGAGTACCATCGGGTGCGTCTAAAATGGTTTCTTAGCCTATGGTGCATTAGGCCTAAACCGTGCACATATCTTCTACCAAAACTAACACTGTCTCTAAACGAACCGAAGCAAGATTCCATATGACACAAATCATCAAGGAGTTATATCAGGTGCGTCCTAATTGATTTCTAAGATATCGTATGTTCCATGCAAGCCACGCATCTATCTTGCATCAAGATTAGCACTATCTCCAAACAGACCGAACCGAGCGTCCACTTGAGCCCCTTCACCTAGGAGTACCAACAAGTGCGTCCAAAATGGTTTCTTAGGCTATGGTGCATTAGGTGCAAACTATGCACCTATCTTGTACCGAAACTAATAATGTCTCCAAATGGACCGAAGCGAGATTCCATATGACACACGTCATCAAGGAGTTCCATCGAGTGCATCCAAATTGATTTCCAAGCATATGGTATGTTCCATGCAAACCATGCACCTACCTTGCATAACGATTAGCACTATCTCCAAACTGACCGAACCAAGCTTTCACTTGAGCGCTTCACCCAAGAGTACCAAATAGTGCATCCAAAATGGTTTCTTAGACTATGGTGTATTAGGCGCAAACTGTGCACCTATCTTGCACTAAAACATACAATGTCTACAAACGGACCGAAGCAATATTCCATATGACACACGTCATCTAGGAGTTCCATTGGGTGCGTCCAAATTGATTTCTAAGCATATGGTATGTTCCTTGCAAATCATACACCTATCTTGCATCAAGATTAGCACTATCTCCAAACAGATCAAACCGAGCTTCCACTTGAGCCTCTTCATTGAAGTACCAACAGATGCTTCCAAAATGGTTTCTTAGACTATGGTGCATTAGGCGCAAACCATACACATATCTTGCACCGAAGCTAACACTATTTCTAAACAGACCAAAGTGAGATTCCATACGACACATGTTATCAAGGAGTTCCATCGGGTGCATCCAAATTGATTTCTAAGCATCTGGTATGTTCCATGCAAACCGTGCACCTATCTTGCATCAAGATTTGCACTATCTCCAAACAGACCGAACTGAGCTTCCACTTGAGCCTCTTCATCTAGGAGTACAAATAGGTGTGTCAAATATGGTTTCTTAGACTATGGTGCATTACGCACATACTATGCACCTATCTTGCACTGAAACTAACATTGTCTCAAAACAGACCGAAGCAAGATTCCATATGACATACGTCATCTAGGAGTTCCATTGGGTGTGTCCAAATTGATTTCTTAACATATGGTACGTTGCATGGAAACTGTGCAACTATCTTGCATCAAGATTAGCACTATATCCGAATAGACCAAATTGAGCCTCCACTTGAGCCTCTTCAACTACGAGTACCATCATCGGGTGTGGCTAAAATGGTTTCTTAGCCTATGGTGCAATAGGCATAAACCGTGCACATATCTTCTACCAAAACTAACACTGTCTCTAGACGAACCAAAGCAAGATTACATATAACACAAATCATCAAGGAGTTATATCAGGTGCGTCCTAATTGATTTCTGAGCATATTGTATGTTCCATGGAAACCGTGCATCTATCTTGCATCAAGATTAGCACTATCTCCAAACATACCGAACCGAGCATCCACTTGAGCCCCTTCACCTAGGAGTACCAACAAGTGTGTTGAAAATGGTTTCTTAGACTATGGTGCATTAGGTGCAAACTGTGCACCTATCTTGCATCGAAACTAACAATGTCTCCAAATGGACCGAAGCTTGATTCCAAATGACACACATCATCAAGGAGTTCCATCGGGTGCATCCAAATTGATTTCCAAGCATATGGTATGTTCCATGCAAATCGTGCACCTATCTTGCATCAAGACTAGCACTATCTCTAAACAGACCAAACCGAGCTTTCACTTGAGCCCCTTGACCTAGGAGTACCATTGGGTGCATCCAAAATGGTTTCTTATCCTATGGTGCATTATGCGCAAACCGTGCACATATCTTGCACTTGCACCGAAACTAATACTATCTCTAAGCACACCAAATCG
Organism: Sorghum bicolor; assembly: GCF_000003195.3. NCBI lineage: Eukaryota > Viridiplantae > Streptophyta > Magnoliopsida > Poales > Poaceae > Sorghum > Sorghum bicolor. The sequence goes on from NC_012871.2 coordinate 32,714,165, forward strand.
AGATTCCATATGACACACGTCATTAAGGAGTTCTATCGGGTGTGTCCAAATTAATTTCTAAGCATATGGTACGTTCCATGCAGACTGTGCATCTATCTTGCATCAAGATTAGCACTATCTCCAAATAGACCAAATCGAGCTTTCACTTGAGCCTTTTACCTAGGAGTACCATCGGGTGCATCCAAAATGGTTTCTTAGACTATGGTGCATTGGGTGCAAACTGTGCACCTATCTTGCACCGAAACTAACAATGTCTCCAAATGGACCGAAGCGAGATTCCATATGACACACATTGTCAAGGAGTTCCATCGGGTGCATCCAAATTGATTTCCAAGCATTTGGTATGTTCCATGCAAACCATGCACCTACCTTGCATAAAGATTAGCACTATCTCCAAACTGACCGAACCAAGCTTCCACTTGAGCCTCTTCATCTAGGAGTACAAACAGGTGTGTCAAAAATTGTTTCTTAGACTATGGTGCATTACGCACAAACTATGCACCTATCTTGCACTGAAACTAACACTATCTCCAAACAGACCGAAGAAAGATTCCATATGACACGCGTCATCTAGGAGTTCCATTGGGTGTGTCCAAATTGATTTCTTAACATATGGTACGTTGCATGCAAACTGTGCAACTATCTTGCATCAAGATTAGCACTATTCCGAACAGACCAAATCGAGCTTCCACTTGAGCCTCTTCAATTATGAGTACCATCATCGGGTGCGTCTAAAATGCCTATGGTGCATTAGGCGTAAACCGTGCACATATCTTCTACCAAAACTAACACTGTCTCTAAACGAACCAAAGCAAGATTTCATATGACGCAAATCATCAAGGAGTTATATCATGTGCGTCCTAATTGATTTCTGAGCATATTGTATGTTCCATGGAAACCGTGCATCTTTCTTGCATCAAGATTAGCACTATCTCCAAACAGACCGAACCGAGCATCCACTTGAGCCCCTTCACCTAGGAGTACCAACAAGTGCGTCCAAAATGGTTTCTTAGACTATGGTGCATTAGGTGCAAACTGTGCACCTATCTTGCACCGAAACTAACAATGTCTCCAAATGGACCGAAGCGAGATTCCATATTACACACGTCGTCAAGGAGTTCCATCGGGTGCATTCAAATTGATTTCCAAGCATTTGGTATGTTCCATGCAAACCGTGCACCTATCTTGCATCAAGATTAGCACTATCTCCAAACAGACCGAACCGAGCTTCTACTTGAGCCTCTTCACCGAAGTACCAACAGGTGCTTCCAAAATGGTTTCTTAGACTATGGTGCATTAGGCGCAAACCATGCACATATCTTGCATCGAAACTAACACTATTTCTAAACAGACCAAAGTGAGATTCCATATGACACACGTCATCAAGGAGTTCCATCGGGTGCATCCAAATTGATTTCCAAGGATATGGTATGTTCCATGCAAACCGTGCACCTACCTTGCATCAAGATTAGCACTATCTCCAAACAGACCGAACCGAGCTTCCACTTGAGCCTCTTCATCTAGGAGTACAAACAGGTGTGTCAAAAAGGGTTTCTTAGACTATGTGGCATTAGGCACAAACTATGCACCTATCTTGCACCGAAACGAACATTGTCTCCAAACAGACCGAAGCGAGATTCCGTATGACACACGTCATCAAGGAGTTCCATTGGATGCATCCAAATTGATTTCTTAACATATGGTACGTTGCATTCAAACTGTGCAACTATCTTGCATCAAGATTAGCACTATATCCGAACAGACCAAATCGAGCTTCCACTTGAGCCTCTTCAACTACGAGTACCATCATCGGGTGCGTCTAAAATGCCTATGGTGCATTAGGTGTAAACCGTGCACATATCTTCTACCAAAGCAAGATTCCATATGACACAAATCATCAAGGAGTTATATCATGTGCGTCCTAATTGATTTCTGAGCATATTGTATGTTCCATGGGAACCGTGCATCTATCTTGCATCAAGATTAGCACTATCTCCAAACAGACCGAACCGAGCATCCACTTGAGCCCCTTCACCTAGGAGTACCAACAAGTGCGTTGAAAATGGTTTCTTAGACTATGGTGCATTAGGTGCAAACTGTGCACCTATCTTGCACCGAAACTAACAATGTCTCCAAATAGACCAAAGCGAGATTCCAAATGACACACGTCATCAAGGAGTTCTATCGGGTGCATCCAAATTGATTTCTGATCATATGGTATGTTCCATACAAATCGTGCACCTTCTTGCATCAAGACTAGCACTATCTCTAAACTGACTGAACCGAGCCTCCACTTGAACCTCTTCACCTAGGAGTACCAACAGGTGCTTCCAAAATGGTTTCTTAGACTTTGGTGCATTAGGCGCAAACCGTGCACATATCTTGCACTTGCACCGAAACTAATACTATCTCTAAGCACACCAAATCGAGATTCCATATGACACACGTCATCAAGGAGTTCTATTGGGTGTGTCCAAAAGAATTTCTAGGCATATGGTACGTTCCATGCAGACTGTGCATCTACCTTGCATCAAGATTAGCACTATCTCCAAATAGACCAAATCGAGCTTTCACTTGAGCCTTTTACCTAGGAGTACCATCGGGTGCGTCCAAAATGGTTTCTTAGCCTATGCTGAATTATGTGCAAACCTTGCACCTATCTTGCACCGAAAGTAACACTGTATCCAAACAGACCAAAGCAAGATTTTGTTTGACACACGTCATCTAGGAGTTCCATCATGTGCGTCCAGATTGATTTCCAAGCATTTGGTATGTTCCATGCAAACTGTGCACCTATCTTGCATCAAGATTAGCACTATCTCCAAACAGACCGAACCGAGCTTCCACTTGAGCCTCTTCACCGAAGTACCAACAGATGCTTCCAAAATGGTTTCTTAGAAACTAAAACTATTTCTAAACAGACCAAAGTGAGATTCCATATGACACACGTCATCAAGGATTTCCATTGAGTGCATCAAAATTGATTTCCAAGCATATGGTATGTTCCATGCAAACCGTGCACCTATCTTGCATCAAGATTAGAACTATCTAAAAACAGACCGAACCTAGCATCCACTTGAGCCCCTTCACCTAGGAGTACCAACAAGTGCATCCAAAATGGTTTCTTAGACTATGGTGCATTAGGTGCAAACTGTGCACCTATCTTGCACCGAAACTAACAATGTCTCTAAATGGACTGAAGCGAGATTCCATATGACACACATCGTCAAGGAGTTCCATCGGGTGTATCCAAATTGATTTCCAAGCATATGGTATGTTCCATGCAAACCATGCAGCTACCTTGCATAAGGATTAGCACTATCTCCAAACTGACCGAACCAAGCTTCCACTTGAGCCTCTTCACCCAAGAGTACCAAATAGTGCATCCAAAATGGTTTCTTAGACTATAGTGCATTAGGCGCAAACTGGGCACCTATCTTGCACTAAAACTTAATGTCTACAAACAGATCGAATCTAGATTCCATATGACACACGTCATCTAGGAGTACCATTGGGTGTGTCCAAATTGATTTCCAAGCATATGGTATGGTCCATGCAAACCGTGCACCTATCTTGCATCAAGATTAGCACTATCTCCAAACAGACCGAACCGAGCTTCAACTTGAGCCTCTTCATCTAGGAGTACAAACAGGCGTGTCAAAAATTGTTTCTTAGACTATGGTGCATTATGCACAAACTATGCACCTATCTTGCACTGAAACTAACATTGTCTCCAAACATACCGAAGCAAGATTCCATATGACACGCGTCATCTAGGAGTTCCATTGGGTGTGTCCAAATTGATTTCTTAACATATGGTACGTTGCATGCAAACTGTGCAACTATCTTGCATCAAGATTAGCACTATATCCGAACAGACCAAATCGAGCTTCCACTTGAGCTTCTTCAAGTTCGAGTATCATCATAGGGTGCGTCTAAAATGCCTATGGTGCATTAGGCGTAAACCGTGCACAAATCTTCTACCAAAACTAACACTGTCTCTAAACGAACCAAAGCAAGATTCCATATGACACAAATCATCAAGGAGTTATATCATGTGCGTCCTAATTGATTTCTGAGCATATTGTATGTTCCATGGAAACCATGCATCAAGATTAGCACTATCTCCAAACAGACCAAATCGAGGATCCACTTGAGCCCCTTTACCTAGGAGTACTAACAAGTGCGTCCAAAATGGTTTCTTAGACTATGGTGCATTAGGTGCAAACTGTGCACCTATCTTGCCTCGAAACTAACAATGTCTCCAAATGGACCAAAACGAGATTCTATATGACACACGTCCTCAAGGAGTTCCATCAGGTGCATCCAAATTGACTTCCAAGCATATGGTATGTTACATGCAAATCATCCACCTACCTTGCACTCCAAACTGACCGAACAAGCTTCCACTTGAGCCTCTTCACCTAGGAGTACCAAATAGTGCGTCCAAAATGGTTTCTTAGACTATGGTGCATTAGGCGCAAACTAACAATGTCTACAAACGGACCGAAGCAAGATTCCATATGACACACATCATCTAGGAGTTCCATTGGGTGCGTCCAAATTGATTTCTAAGCATATGCTACGTTCCTTGCAAATCATGCACCTATCTTGCATCAAGATTATCACTATCTCCAAACAGAACAATCCGAGCTTCCACTTGAGCTTCTTCACCGAAGTACCAACAGGTCCTTCCAAAATGGTTTCTTAGACTATGGTGCATTAGGCGCAAACAATGCACATATCTTGCACTGATACTAACACTGCTTCGAAATAGATCAAAGCGAGATTCCATATGACACACGTCATCGAGGAGTTCCATCGGGTGCATCCAAATTGATTTCCAAGCATAGGTATGTTCATGCAAACCATGCACCTATCTTGCATCAAGATTAGCACTATCTCCAAAAAGACCGAACCGAGCTTCCACTTGAGCCTCTTCATCTAGGAATACAAACATGAGCGTCAAAAATGGTTTCTTAGACTATGGTGCATTAGGCACAAACTATGCACCTATCTTGCACCGAAACTAACATTGTCTCCAAACAGACTGCAGCGAGATTCCATATGACACACGTCATCTAGGAGTTCCATTGGGTGCTTCCAAATTGATTTCTTAACATATGGTACGTTGCATGCAAACTGTGCAACTATCTTGCATCAAGATTAGCACTATATCCAAACAGATTAAATCGAGCCTCCACTTGAGCCTCTTCAACTACGAGTACCATCGGGTGCGTTACCATATGCTCAGAAATCAATTTAGACGCACACGATGGAACTCCTAGATGACGTGTATGGAATCTCGGTTTGATCCATTTGGAGACAGTGTTAGTTCTGGTGCAAGATAGGTGCACACTTTGCGCCTAATGCACCATAGTCTCAACAACCATTTTGGACGCACTTGTTGGTACTCCTAGGTGATGAGGCTCAAGTGGAAGGTCGGTTCGATCTGTTTAGAGATAGTGCTAATCTTGATGCAAGATGGGTGCATAGTTTGCATGGAACGTACCATATGCTCGAAAAGCACCCGATGGAACTCCAAGATGACGTGTGTGATATGGAATCTCACTTCGGTCCGTTAGGAGACAGTGTTAGTTTTGGTGCGAGATAGGTGCACATTTTGTGCCTAATGCACCATAGCCTAAGAAACCATTTTGGACGCAACTGTTGGTACTCTTAGGTGAAGAGGTTCAACTAGAAGCTTGGGTTCGGTCTATTTGGAGATAATGCTAATCTTGATGCAAAATAGGTGCATGGTTTGCATGGAACGTACCATACGCTCGGAAATCAATTTGGACACACCTGATGGAACTCCTAGATGTCATGTGTCATATGTAATCTCGCTTTGGTCTGTTTGGAGATAGTGTTTGTTTTGGTGTAAGATAGGTTCACAGTTTCTGCCTAATACACCATACACTAACAAAACATTTTGGAAGCACCCGATTGTACTCCAAGCTAAAGTGGTTTAAGTGGAAGCTCGGTTTGGTCTGTTTGGAGATAGTGCTAATCTTGATGCAAGATAGGTGCACGGTTTGCATGGATGTACCATATGCTTTGAGATCAATTTTGGACACACCCGATAGAACTCCTAGATGATGTGTGTCATATGGAATCTCACTTCAGTCTATTTGTAGATAGTGTTAGTTTCGGTACAAGATAGGTGCACGGTGTGCGCCTAATGCACCATAGGCTTAGAAACAGTTGTGGAAGCACCTAATGGTACTTCTAGGTGAAGAGACTTGAGTGAAAGCTCCGTACGTTCTGTTTGGAGATAGTGCGAATCTTTATGTAAGATAGGTGCATAGTTTGCATGGAACATACCATATGCTTAAAAGTCAATATAGACGCACCCAATAGAGCTCCTAGATGATGTGTGTCATGTGATATCTTGCTTTGGTCTGTTTGGAGATAGTGTTAGTTTCGGTGCAAGATAGGTGCGTGGTTTGTGCCTATTACACCATATCTCTAAACAGACCGAGCCGAGCCTCCACTTGAGCCTCTTCACCTAGGAGTACCAACAAGTGCTTCCAAAATGGTTTCTTAGACTTTGGTGCATTAGGCGCAAACCGTGCACATATCTTGCACCAAAACTAATAGTGTCTCTAAGCACACCAAAGCAAGATTCCATATGACACACGTCATCAAGGAGTTCTATCGGGTGTGTCCAAATTAATTTCTAAGCATATGGTACGTTCCAAGCAGACCATGCATCTATCTTGCATCAAGATTAGCACTATCTCCAAATAGACCAAACTGAGCTTTCACTTGAGCCTTTTACCTAGGAGTACCATCGGGTGCGTCCAAAATGGTTCCTTAGCCTATGCTGCATTATGTGCAAACCTTGCACCTATCTTGCACCGAAACTAAAACTGTCTCCAAATAGACCGAAGCAAGATCTCGTAGGACACACATCATCTAGGAGTTCCATCATGTGCATCTAGATTGATTTCCAAGCATTTGGTATGTTCCATGCAAACTCTGCTCCTATCTTGCATCAAGATTAGCACTATATCTAAACAGACCGAACCGAGCCTCCACTTGAGCCTCTTCACCTAGGAGTACCAACAGGTGCTTCCAAAATGGTTTCTTATACTTTGGTGCATTAGGCGCAAACCGTGCACATATCTTGCACCAAAACTAATAGTGTCTCTAAGCACACCAAAGCAAGATTCCATATGACACACGTCATCAAGGAGTTCTATCGGGTGTGTCCAAATTAATTTCTAAGCATATGGTACGTTACAAGCAGACCGTGCATCTATCTTGCATCAAGATTAGCACTATCTCTAAATAGACCAAACTGAGCTTTCACTTGAGCCTTTTACCTAGGAGTACCATCGGGTGCGTCCAAAATGGTTTCTTAGCCTATGCTGCATTATGTGCAAACCTTGCACCTATCTTGCACCGAAACTAACACTGTCTCCAAATAGACCGAAGCAAGATCTCGTATGACACACATCATCTAGGAGTTCCATCATGTGCATCTAGATTCATTTCCAAGCATTTGGTAAGTTCCATGCAAACTCTGCTCCTATCTTGCATCAAGAATAGCACTATCTCCAAACAGACGGAACCGAGCATCCACTTGGGCCCCTTCACCTAGGAGTACCAAGAAGTGCGTCCAAAATGGTTTCTTAGACTATGGTGCATTAGGTGCAAACTGTGCACCTATCTTGCACCGAAACTAACAATGTCTCCGAATGGACTGAAGCGAGATTCCATATGACACACGTCATCAAGGAGGTCCATCGGGTGCATCCAAATTGATTTCCAAGCATATGGTATGTTCCATGTAAACCATGCTCCTACCTTGGATAAGGATTAGCACAATCTCCAAACTGACCGAACCAAGCTTCCACTTGAGCCTCTTCATCCAAGAGTACCAAATAGTGCGTCCAAAATGGTTTCTTAGACTATGGTGCATTAGGCGCAAACTTACAATGTCTACCAACGGATCAAAGCAAGATTTCATATAACACACGTCATCTAGGAGTTCCATTGGGTGCGTCCAAATTGATTTCTAAGCATATGGTATGTTCCTTGCAAATCATGCACCTATCTTGCATCAAGATTAGCACTCTCTCCAAACAGATTAAACCGAGCTTCCACTTGAGCCTCTTCACCAAAGTACCAACAGGTGCTTCCAAAATGGTTTCTTAGACTATGGTGCATTAGGCGCAAACCATGCACATATCTTGCACCGACGCTAACACTGTTTCTAAACAGACCAAAGCGAGATTCCATATGACATACGTCATCAAGAAGTTCCATTGGGGGCATCCAAATTGATTTCCAAGCATATGGTATGTTCCATGCAAACCGTGCACCTATCTTGTATCAAGATTAGCACTATCTCCAAACAGACCGAACCGAGCTTCCACTTGAGCCTCTTCATCTAATAGTACAAACAGGTGTGTCAAAAATGGTTTCCTAGACTATGGTGCATTTGGCAAAAACTATGCACCTATAATTGCACCGAAACTAACATTGCCTCGAAACAGACCGAAGCGAGATTCCATATGACACACGTCTTCTAGGAGTTCCATTGGGTGTGTCCAAATTGATTTTATAACATATAGTACATTCCATGCAAACTGTGCAACTATCTTGCATCAAGATTAGCACTATATCCGAACAGACCAAATCGAGCCTCCACTTGAGCCTCTTCAACTACGAGTACCATCGGGTGCGTCTAAAATGGTTTCTTAGCCTATGGTGCATTAGCCGTAAACCATGCACATATCTTCTACCAAAACTAACACTGTCTCTAAACGAACCGAAGCAAGATTCCATATGACACACACATCATCAAGGAGTTATATCAGGTGCGTCCTAATTGATTTCTGAGCATATCGTATGTTCCATGCAAACCGTGCATCTATCTTGCATCAAGATTAGCACTATCTCCAAATAAACCAAACCGAGCTTTCACTTGAGCACCTTGACCTAGTAGTACCATCGGGTGCGTCCAAAATGGTTTCTTATCCTATGGTGCATTAGGTGCAAACCGTGCACCTATCTTGCACCGAAACTAACATTATCTCTAAACAGACCGAAGTGAGATTCCATATGACAGATGTCACCTAAGAGTTCCATTTGGTGCGTCCAAATTGATTTCTGAGCATATGGTATGTTCCGTGCAGACCGTGCGTCTATCTTGCATCAAGATTAGCACTATCTCCAAATAGACCAAACCGAGCTTTCAATTGAGCCTTCTACCTAGGAGTACCATCGGGTGCGTCCAAAATGGTTTCTTAGCCTATGCTGCATTATGTGCAAACTTTGCACCTATCTTGCACCGAAACTAGCACTATCTCCAAGCAGACCAAAGCAAGATTTTGTATGACACACGTCATCTAGGAGTTCCATCATGTGCGGCCAAATTGATTTCCAAGCATTTGGTATGTTCCATGCAAACCGTACACCTATCTTGCATCAAGATTAGCACTATCTCCAAATAGACCGAACCGAGCATCCACTTGAGCCCCATCACCTAGGAGTGCCAACAAGTGCGTCCAAAATGGTTTCTTAGGCTATGGTGCATTAGGTGCAAACTGTGCACCTATCTTGCACTGAAACTAACAATGTCTTCAAATGGACCGAAGCGAGATTCCATATGACACACGTCGTCAAGGACTTCCATCGGGTGCATCCAAATTGATTCCCAAGCATATGGTATGTTCCATGCAAACCATGCACCTACCTTGCCTAAGGATTAGCACTATCTCCAAACTGACCGAACCAAGCTTCCACTTGATCCTCTTCACCCAAGAGTACCAAATAGTGCATCCAAAATGATTTCTTAGACTATGGTGCATTAGACGCAAACTGTGCACCTATCTTGCACTAAAACTTACAATGTCTACAAACGGACCGAAGCAAGATTCCATATGACACACGTCATCAAGGAGTTCCATTGGGTGTCTCCAAATTGATTTCTAAGCATATGGTATGTTCCTTGCAAATCTTGCACCTATCTTGCATCAAGATTAGCATTATCTCCAAACATATCAAACCAAGCTTCTACTTGAGCCTCTTCACCAAAGTACCAACAGGTGCTCTAAAACGGTTTCTTAGATTATGGTGCATTAGACACAAACCATGCACATATCTTGCACCGAAACTAACAATATTTCTAAACAGACCAAAGTGAGATTCTATACGACACACATCATCAAGGAGTTCCATCGGGTGCATCCAAATTGATTTCTAAGTATATGGCATGTTCCATGCAAACCATGCACCTATCTTGCATCAAGATTAGCACAATCTCCAAATAGACCGAACCGAGCATCCACTTGAGCCCCTTCACCTAGGAATACCAACAAGTGCATCCAAAATGGTTTCTTAGATTATGGTGCATTAGGTGCAAACTGTGCACCTATCTTGCACCGAAACTAACAATGTCTCCAAATGGACCGAAGCGAGATTCCATATGACACACGTTGTCAAGGAGTTCCATCGGGTGCATCCAAGTTGATTTCCAAGCATATGGTATGTTCCATGCAAACCGTGCACCTACCTTGCATATGGATTTCACTATCTCCAAACTAATTGAACCAAGCTTCCACTTGAGCCTCTTCACCCAAGAGTACCAAATAGTGCATCCAAAATGGTTTCTTAGACTATGGTGCATTAGGCGCAAACTATGCACCTATCTTGCACTAAAACATATAATGTCTAAAAACGGACCGAAGCAAGATTCCACATGACACACGTCATCTAGGAGTTCCATTTGGTGTGTCCAAATTAATTTCTAAGCGTATGGTATGTTCCTTGTAAATCATGCACCTATCTTGCATCAAGATTAGCACTATCTCCCAACATATCAAACCGAGCTTCCACTTGAGCCTCTTCACCGAAGTACCAACAGGTGCTTCCAAAATGGTTTCTAAGACTATTTTGCATTAGGCGCAAACCATGCACATATCTTACACCAAAACTAACACTGTTTTTAAACTGACCAAAGTGAGATTCCATATGACACACGTCATCCTGGAGTTCCGTCGGGTGCATCCAAATTGATTTCCAAGCATATGGTATGTTCTATGCAAACCGTGCACCTATCTTGCATCAAGATTAGCACTATCTCCAAACAGACCGAACCGAGCTTCCACTTGAGCCTCTTCATCTAGGAGTACAAACAGGTGTGTCAAAAATGGTTTCTTAGACTATGTGGCATTAGGCACAAACTATGCACCTATCTTGCATCGAAACTAACATTGTCTCCAAACAGACCGAAGTGAGATTCCATATGACACACGTCATCAAGGAGTTCCATTGGGTGCGTCCAAATTGATTTCTTAACATATGGTACGTTGCATTCAAACTGTGCAACTATCTTGCATCAAGATTATCACTATATCCGAACAAACCAAATCGAGCCTCCACTTGAGCCTCTTCAACTACGAGTACCATCAGGTGCGTCTAAAATGGTTTCTTAGCCTATGGTGCATTAGGCGTAAATCGTGCACATATCTTCTACCAAAACTAACACTGTCTCTAACGAACCGAAGCAAGATTCCATATGACACAAATCATCAAGGAGTTATATCAGGTGCGTCCTAATTGGTTTCTAAGCATATCATATGTTCCATGCAAACCGTGCATCTTGCATCAAGATTAGAACTATCTCCAAATAGACCAAATTGAGCATTCACTTGAGCCCCTTCACCTAGGAGTACCATCGAGTGCGTCCAAAATGGTTTCTTATCCTATGGTAGGTGCAAACTGTGCACCTATCTTGCACCGAATATAACTTTGTCTCTAAACGAACCGAAGTGAGATACCATATGACACATGTCATCTAAGAGTTCCATCTAGTGCATCTAAATTGATTTCTAACCATATCGTATGTTCCATGCAAATCGTGCACCTATCTTCCATCAAGATTAGCACTATCTCTAAACAGACCGAACCGAGCCTCCACTTGAGCCTCTTCACCTAGGAGTACCAACAGGTGCTTCCAAAATGGTTTCTGAGACTTTGGTGCATTAGGCGCAAACCGTGCACATATCTTGCACCAAAACTAATACTATATCTAAGCACACCAAAGTGAGATTCCATATGACACACGTCATCAAGGAGTTCTATCGGGTGTGTCCAAATTAATTTCTAAGCATATGGTACGTTCCATGCAGACCATGCATCTATCTTGCATCAAGATTAGCACTATCTCCAAATAGACCAAACCGAGCTTTCACTTGAGCCTTTTACCTAGGAGTACCATCGGGTGCGTCCAAAATGGTTTCTTAGCCTATGCTGCATTATGTGCAAACTTTGCACCTATCTTGCACCGAAACTAACACTATCTCTAAGTAGACCAAAGCAAGATTTTGTATGACACACGTCATCTACGAGTTCCATCATGTGTGTCCAGATTGATTTCTAAGCATATGGTATGTTCCTTGCAAATCATGCACCTATCTTGCATCAAGATTAGCACTATCTCCAAACATATCAAACCGAGCTTCCACTTGAGCCTCTTCACCGAAGTACCAACAGGTGCTTCCAAAATAGTTTCTTAGAGTATGGTGCATTACGCACAAACTGCGCACCTAGCTTGCACTAAAACTTACAATGTCTACAAACGACCGAAGCAAGATTCAATATGACACACGTCATCTAGGAGTTCCATTGGGTGCGTCCAAATTGCTTTCTAAGCATATGGTATGTTCCTTGTAAATCATGCACCTATCTTGCATCATGATTAGCACTATCTCCAAATATATCAAACCGAGCTTACACTTGAGCCTCTTCACCGAAGTACCAACAGGTGCTTCCAAAATGGTTTCTTAGACTATGGTGCATTAGGCGCAAACCATGCACATATCTTACACCAAAACTAACAATATTTCTAAATACACCAAAGTGAGATTCCATGTGACACACGTGATCCTGGAGTTCCATCGGGTGCATCCTAATTGATTTCCAAGCATATGGTATGTTCCATGCAAACCATGCACCTATCTTGCATCAAGATTAGCAATATCTCCAAACAGACGAAACCGAGCTTCCACTTGAGCCTCTTCATCAAGGAGTACAAACAGGTGCGTCAAAAATGGTTTCTTAGACTATGGTGCATTAGGCACAAACTATGCACCTATCTTGCACCGAAACTAACAGTCTCCAAACAGACCGAAGCGAGATTCCATATGACAGATGTCATCTAGGAGTTCGATTTTGTGCGTCCAAATTGATTTCTTAACATATGGTACGTTCCATGAAAACTGTACAACTATCTTGCATCAAGATTAGCCTATATCCGAACAGACCAAATCGAGCCTCCACTTGAGCCACTTCAACTATGAGTACCATCGGGTGCGTCTAAAATGGTTTCTTAGCCTATGGTGCATTAGGCGTAAACCGTGCACATATCTTCTTCCAAAACTAACACTGTCTCTAAACGAAATGAAGCAAGATACCATATGACACACATCATCAAGGAGTTATATCAGGTCCGTCCTAATTGATTTCTGAGCATATCATATGTTCCATGCAAACCGTGCATCTATCTTGCATCAAGATTAGCACTATCTCCAAACAGACCAAACCTAGCTTTTACTTGAGCACCTTGACCTAGGAGTACCATCAGGTGCGTCCAAAATGGTTTCTTATAATATGGTGCATTAGGTGCAAACCGTGCACCTATCTTGCACCGAAGTGAGATTCCATATGAGACATGTCATCTTGGAGTTCCATCTGGTGCGTCCAAATTGATTTTTGAGCAAATGGTATGTTCCATGCAAATCGTGCAACTATCTTGCATCAAGATTAGCACTATCTCTAAACAGACCGAACCGAGCCTCCACTTGAGCCTCTTCACCATGGAGTACCAACAGGTGCTTCAAAAATGGTTTCTTAGACTTTGGTGCATTAGGCGTAAACCATGCACATATCTTGCACCGAAACTAATACTGTTCCATTGAGACCGTGCATCTATCTTGCATCAAGATTAGCACTGTCTCCAAATAGACCAAATCGAGCTTTCACTTGAGCCTTTTACCTAGGAGTACCATCGGGTGCGTCCAAAATGGTTTCTTAGCCTATGCTGCATTATGTGCAAACCTTGCACCTTTCCTGCACCGAAACTAACACTGTCTCTAAACAGACCGAAGCAAGATTTCGTATGACACACATCATCTAGGAGTTCCATCATGTGCATCCAGATTGATCCAAGCATTGGGTATGTTCCATGCAAACCGTGCACCAATCTTGAATGAAGATTAGCACTATCTCCAAACAGACCGAACCGAGCATCCACTTGAGACCCTTCACCTAAGAGTGCCAACAAGTGCTTCCAAAATGGTTTCTTAGGCTATGGTGCATTATGTAACACCCTAGGTGTTAAGCATGCACTTAGTCTCATCAAAGTCATGCATAAGCATTCCCATCAAGCATAAGCCTCATGAGCATGACACTCTTTTCAAATTATGATTTTATGTGCTTCACTTCATGAGTTATAAATATGTCAAAAATAGGATGCTTGCTCCTAAAATTGTTAAATATTCAAACTAGGTTGATTTATATGTAAGAAGAATTTAGAATATTTTTGTGTAATTTTTGGAGCTATGGAATTTGAGAAATAGAATTTATACAAAATATCCAAAAAGAATTTATTTAAAAACCTAGAACTAAGTTCTAATTTGTAATTCAAATTCTATTTGGAATTTGCTTTTGCTTATTAAAGTAAAGTTGTAGAGTTTTTAGTTTGGAACAACTTTGCCTTTGGGAGAAAGTGGTGAAAATGATTTGAAAATGGCCAAAATGAATTTATAAGAGAATTTGAGAAAAGAAATTCAAAAAAAAATAGGAAAGGAAAAAGGGGGCGCTAGCAGGCCGCGGCCTCACTTCTGGCCCGCTGGCCGAAGCCGGCCTGGCCCGCCCGCGCCTTCCCCTTCCCCCTCCCCGCGCTCGCGCCCGCGTCCGCGCGCGCGGACGGCCTCGCCGTGCCGCCGTGGCGCGCCGGCAGAGCCTGGCCGCCGCGTGGCGGGCATGCGACGGCGAGGAGAAGCCCTGGTCGGCCACCAGGAGCCCCTGGTCGCGTCCGCCGAAGCTCCCGCTCCCATTTGCGCCCTCCACCGCTCGCTCTCGCCTCTCTGCTCGCTCTCGCGCAGCGCTCGCCGCTCCGCCGCACGCCATAGCCGCCGACGGCTCGGAGCTCCTCTCCCGGCCAGCTCCGGCCCTCTCCCTCCTCTTCGCGACCACCACCGGCTCCGCCTCTTCCCTCCGCGTCGCGTGCTTGCGCTCTTCCGCGCTCGGTAAGCCCTGCGTGCCCGCTAGAGCTCACCGGAGTGAGTCGGAGCTCCGGCAACCTCTCGGCTCGTACGGTTCTCCCTCTCCTCTCTGTCTCTGCTTGCGTTCGTAGGTGCTTTGGATCCGCCTTGGCCTCGCGCACCTTTTCCCGTCGCTAGCTTACGCTCTACCGCCGTGAAACGGCCGGACCACGGCGAGCAGCGCTGCCGCGTCCGCCATTCACGACGGCGAGGTAGTTCCGGTGCTCGTCTGGTGCCAAAGAGGGTACGGTTGGACTCGTCTCGTTCTCGCGCAGCCGTAGGTGCTCACGGTGTCGTCGGAAACCTCACCGGCGGCGAGATTCCGACCGATCTTTGGCCGCGGGGTCACGGGGTGGATGACAGGTGGGGTCCTCTGACTCGCGTGTCCCGCCTGTCAGTGACTCCGAGGGTGTGAATCCGGGTGCGCTTAGCGTTTTAGGTGGCTTTCCGTTTTAAAAGTTTTTCCAGGAAATGATTTAAATGTTCAAAAATCCATATCTTGATGAATATAGCTCCAAAAATTGTAAAATAAATTTTGGTGTGTTCCCTGTTTCCAGATCTATAGCCTAGTATGTTTGCATGTCATGATTAAGTAACTTTTCTGTGTGAATATATTTAATCCATGATTTTGTTAAATTTGGAAAATGCATAGTAAATAGAATATGGCTCTGAAAAATGTGAAACTTGTTTTGTTAGCTTTGCATGAGTGTTTACTCACTGGAAAAATATTACTACATATTATTTGGTGTATAAATGAATTTATGGTAATTTAAATGCTTGCATGGCAGTGATTTATGATTTTTAGTAATTAATTGGATCATGCAATAAATCTGGAAAATTTTGTGGGTGTTTCTTATGATATTAGACAAATTGTGAAAATATGAAATCTGTTGTTTGACACTTATATCACAGTAAGGTGATTATACTTACCTTATTAATTAATCTTGTGATTTTTGTGGCTCAAAGTAAGTAACCAAAAATTATGAAAAAATTACAGTAGACTTTATGCTTAGCTGGTAGTCTCCTGTAATTTTTGTGGAATTTATTGATGAACAGAATTGCATGTGATTTTTAATGGGCCTAGAAATGAATAAAGAAAATTATGAATGGTTGTGTATGTAGGTTGAATGGAATAAGTTGGGTTTGGTGTATCTTTGAAGCATCATGGGGGTTGCTGGTTGCATTTGAAAAATATTTGTAGAAGAGAATGCAATAGATGCTTGATTCAGTTAATTGTTCTTGGATGATGTTGACTACCTTGTAATAAGCATGACCAAGTACATCACCTATGCATCATGTCATGATTCCTTTAGTACTTTCTCATACAAGCATCCCTCGGGCATCTCGCACTCCACTCATGAGCACACATGCATCATACAGGCTCGCAGGAGAACGAGGTGGGACCCGAGGAGCCAGAGGAGATTCAGGAGCAGGAACCTCCGGAAGTACCGGAACCCGGAGAGGAACTGCAGGAGTGTCCAGATCACCGACCCAGCACCTTTGAGAAAGGCAAGCCCCGGAGCATTCTAAGTCTCCCTATCCTCGCTAACTTATATGAAGTACTATACTTGTTCTACTGTATTGCATATTAAGTGATAGGAGTTGCCTGATACCGTTGCTGCATGTGTACTCCTTGTTATCCCTACTTGTTCACCCACCTTGTCCTATGTAGATAGGCACGGAGTCTGTGCTTAGCTTGCTTAGTCCGGTAGAAGTCGGGTGATTTCCTGTCACCTGCGAGATATAGGTGGATACCTGCTTGATTAAGCATTGGTTGCTCGGGAAAAGAATGACCAAGTGTGGAATGAATTTGGAGACCGGGCAGGGTCTTATGGTGGGTTGACCATAGTGCCCCTGCCTGTGTCGCTTAAGGACCGATCGTTGACGGCCCTCTTGTCATGTTGAACGCATGCCCCACATTTAGCTGGAAGGATAAGTCGTTCCGACCGCGAAGCCTGAGCACTATCCGGGCCAGGAATCGGCCCGATGTACGCGTTGTATTGGTGATGGTTCAGGAGAACGACGAGGGCGCGGCGCGCAACCTTGGTATACCTTGGATACCTCGGTCCACGGAACGGTCCTCGGGTACGGGCGGTGCCTGTCGAACCCGCGAATTGGTCCTGGATAGTGCAACACGGTGACCTGTAGCTCACTTGATCAGTGAGTGTGGTTTGTGTGGGGAATAAATTCGCCAGCTGGTTAGAAATCAATTCGAATCGCCATCGCTCCTGGATAGTGAGCACTTGACATGAGCCCTGTCCTCGTAGTAAGGACTATGGAACACTTGGGTTATAATAATGAATGGTTTTATGAAATGCTATGATGAGGTACTATCATAGTCTCATACTTGCTTGTAATAGTGAAGGTGCAAACCTAGATAATAGGTAATGATACTTTCAACTTGAGCAGACTAAAAGAAGAGATACTTATGTAGGTTATGATAGTGAAATACTGCGGTTTTGGCAAATGGTTGTCAGCTACCCCACTATATAGCCTTCATGATCCTTGATGAGTCTTTATTTTAAGTTTATGACGGGTAAGTCTAGCTGAGTACCTTCTCGTACTCAGGGTTCTACTCCCATGTTGTTTTGCAGATGGTTAAATGTACTATGGTTATTGCATCCTCTGTCTGTACCCAGCCATGGGTGATGACTAGATCAAGGGCGATGGTCACTCCGTCTCTTCTTTTGCTTTTGTGGGAATGACCGAACTATGGCACTGTATCAGACTAAGCGTGTGTGTCGTATTTTCGAACTATGAAGCTTCCGCTACTTGAAGAACTTGGTTTGTAATAACTTTGAGCACTCCGATGTATTTTATGAATGTTGTAATCTAGATGTACTTGTGGATGGCGACCGCTAAACTTATTACGATCTTGGCTGTTATGCAATGTGTGGTTTGAAATCCTTCGAGATTTCACGAACTACCGGGATTATATGGGCTTAAGCCTGATGGTTTGACTATGCAAATGGTCGCTGTTAGGCTTAATCTCTTATAATTTGGTCGGTTCTGTTACAGCTGGCATCGGAGCAAGGTTTAGCGAGTTACTGTTCATAAGTACGTTCTAAACAAAATCTAAACCGGTCTAATGAAGGATTTTAGTAATTAATAAAGATCAAGGTGTTAAACTAAGTTTTGGAAAACTATCTAGTGTGCCATGGTCATATCCCTTATGCCCAGTTAAGGACTCTAAGGTGGCTAGTTAAGTACTGACTTGGGGGTGAATGCATCATATTTCTATTTCGTCACTCATACGGCGTGCAATAGTATGAGTGCCATTCATTTGAGTGGTAATGTATGGATCCCTTTTTCCTCTACGCCACGGTAAGTGGGAGCTGTGAGAGCATGATCGGATATACTGCCGGTCTAGGGGAGTGTTGCTAGGTACTGTGTCATGCACACATGTTTTGTGTGTCTTGGGAACAGTACCACATGTTGGGAATTCCGTCCTGAGAGGCGATGCCGTCAATAGGGCGATGATGTGGGTAGTGACCCGCCACATGCATGGACGGATGTCTGTGTATGTGAAGTGCATGGTTTTAAATTCTTGCTCTGCATGATCATAGTGTGGGTGGGCTGAAATGAGTTTTCTGCAGGTACCCTAACCACGTTCTCGCTTAGAACGCTAGTTACGATATGAGAGAACGTTGTATGCCACCGCATATACCGCTTAGTGTTAACCTTTGTTTCTAACTTTGTGAGATCGTAAGTTCGTGCATGCATCATGTTCATTTCATATCATTGCTTACTTTCCCCCTTAATTTAATCTGTCCCAATTCTAAATAAAATAATTAAAGGTAATCCTCGCTCTTACCCACGGTATTCCATTTGCAGCAGATGGCACGCACTAGGCTCACCGCTCGCAAGTCCACTGGTGGGCGGGCCCCTCGCCATCCGTTGGCAGCTAGGAGCTCGCGACATAAGAGCAAGTTCCTGGAGGAGTTTGGGATGCCCACTTTGCTTTGGAGGGTGCTCAGCTCGATGGGGTATCCTGAAGGAAGGGAACCTCGCTACTATTGGGATAAGGAGCCGCTTGGTGACGAGACCCTGGTGGGGATCGAGGCAGTTGTCCCTACCAGTGGAGGAGACCCTGCTTGGGGCGACTGGGTGTACGAGTCCCGAGGTGTCACGCCTTTCCACGGTGTAAGCAGGGCAGCTTTCGCAGTTCTGAGGGACCTCATGGAGAGGTTTCCACAGGAGCTGGCCCACGCCTTCGCTGGGGTGTTTCCCCGGGGTGACCCCTACACTTCGGTGTGGGATCAGTCCGAGGTAAATGCTCTAGAGAGGAGTGCGGATGAGGACCAGCACAGTGACAGTGCAGCTATGAGTGCCATGTACACGTTGATGAAGACCTATGGAGGCCTAGAGCGTTGTTTGGGTCACTTGTCCAGGTCTCTTCTCACCGTCCAGGATGAGAAGCGTCGGTTGCAGCGTGAGTTCGACTCTGAGGTTGAGAGGCTACAGGCAGAGTTGGCCCGTGTGACCAGAGAGAGGGACCAGGCAGTCCAGAAGAACAGTGAGCTGAGTCAGGACCTGGTTGCAGTACGGGAGCAGAAGGACAGGGTGACTACTGCTCACAGGAACTGCGAGCGCATGCTAGTCCATGTGCTTGGACAGAGGAATGAAGCCTGGCACGAGGAGGACACTTTGAGGGCCCGACAGCTAGAGCTAGAGCAGCAGCTAGCTAATGCTGAGGAGTACAATGAGAACTTGCATGAGGAGATCCACCAGCTGCATAACCAGCTCCACCCTCACCACCTACCTGGAGCAGCTGAGCTAGACTCTGAGGACGAGATGGATGCGGATCCCGAGATAGGAGCAGCTGCTAGTGGTGATGAGGATGAGGATGGCTCCGGCATGGACAGTGACCATAGCGAGTAGATGCTAGGGCTCTAGAGCTAGCCCTTCTTCTTTTGTGATGTATGTTGCATGGCATGTCGTGTACTTTTGGATCTGGGCTATGTAAGACTTATGAGTTAATGCTAAAAGTCCAGTGTATGTATGCTGGCAAGTTGGATGTATGCGAACCTTGTTGCGTGAATGTTAAGTAATCTGTTAGTGATGTTGTGCGTGGATGATGAGTTGTTGTGCCTTTGTTTATTGTGTGAATTTATTTCCTCAGTAAATTCAGTACGGCACGATTTTACGCATTTTCTACCATTGATGGCAACTCCTAACGAATGCTTATCATTGGCGTATGCAGATGGTGCAAACACGTGGCGGGGGTAACAGCAATCCGGGCCTTGGAGCAGGTACATCCGGAGGTGGGGCTCAACGGAATGAGGGCAGAGCACCAACACCGCCACCACCACCGCCTCCTCCGTACACTGCGGACGTGTTTTTCGCGCAGTTTCTGGGGAGCCAACGCAACATGGAACAGATGCAGCGCAACACGGAAGAAGCTCTGCGCAACATAGCTGACAACACCCATCGTGGGGATAACCAGGGCGGCCGTGAAGTCAACCAGTACAGTTCGTTCAAGGACTTCATGGATACCAAGCCACCAATCTTCAAGGAGGCTTTGGAACCGCTCGAAGCAGATGAGTGGATCAACACCATGGAGCAGAAGTTTCGTCTTCTTCGGATGACCGAAGAACTTAAGGCTGAGTATGCGGCACATCAGTTGCAAGGACCTGCTGGGATTTGGTGGTCCCACCATCGTACCACCTACCCAGAGGGGACCCCAATCACCTGGAACCGCTTCACCACCGCCTTCCGGGGAAATTATATTCCTCCTGGCGTGGTTGAAATGAAGGTTGGGGAGTTCATGAGGCTGTCCCAGGGGACGAAATCTGTGAAGGAGTACCTACACGCTTTCAATAATCTCGCTCGCTATGCCCCCGAGTTTGTGAACACGGAGGCCAAGAAGATTGCTAGTTTCCAGAGGGGCTTGAATCCAAAGATGCTGAAGACCATGGGTACAGGGGCCAGGGCTACTTTCAATGCCTATATCAGTGACTGTCTGACCCAAGAGAACAACAACAACTACTACAGTGCATCCAAGTCTCGTAAGAGGGCTTTTGAAGCCGGATCATCCCAGTCCAGGGCACCACTGGCAGGGCGACAACCGTATCGTCCTCCTGCCCCAGGTGCTAGATTCCGACCGCTGCAGAGAAGGAACACCAGACGTCCAACACAGTAGAAGCCGTACAAGGTGGCGATAGCCCCTGCCAAGCCGAAGGCAATCCAGGCCGCAGCACCTGCCGCCAACAATGCGTCCAAAGGTCCATGCTATAACTACCACAAGATGGGGCACTTTGCTAAGGAATGTCCCTACCCCAAAAGGCAACAACCAACCTATCCAGCTCGTGTGCATCATACCTCAATCGAGGAAATTCCGGAAGGAGAACCGGTAACAGCTGGTATGTTTCCTATCAACCAACATCTCGCAGTTGTTTTGTTTGATTCTGGATCATCGCATTCATTCATGAGCCAAGCATTTGCACAAAAGCATAACCAGCCAGTTACTGAGTTAGGTTATGGCTATCGCATCAGCTCAGCCGGAGCCGATGTGTTGACTAATAAAATAGTAACAGGAGTTACTTTGGATATCAGTGGCCGGAGGTTTCGTGTAAACCTTGTGGTTATGCCAGGACTGGTTTTGGATGTCATCATTGGAATGAACAAGATGACTGACTGGGGCGCGGTTATAGATGCCGGGAATAGAACTCTTTCCCTTAGAGACCCGCAAGGGAAGGGTGTGCTTCAGGTCAAGCTACCTAGACGGTTGGACTTCGCCAGCCTTTCATGTGCAGTACAGGTAGTTCCTCTAGAACACATACCCGTGGTATGTGAGTTCCCTGATGTGTTTCCTGAGGATTTACTAGGACTTCCCCCAGATAGGGAAGTGGAGTTTGCAATCGAGTTGATACCGGGTACAGCACCAATATCTAGAAGGCCGTACCGGATGCCCCCAAACGAACTCGCTGAGTTGAAAAATCAGCTAAAGGAATTACTGGATAAAGGGTTCATCTGGCCAAGCTCGTCGGAATGGGGTTGTCCAGCGTTGTTTGTGAAAAAGAAGGATCAATCGTTGCTCATGTGCGTGGACTATCGTCCACTCAATGCCGTAACAATCAAGAATAAGTATCCCTTGCCAAGGATTGATATCCTGTTTGATCAGTTATCCAAGGCCAGAGTGTTTTCTAAAATAGATTTGAGGTCTGGGTATCATCAAATCAAGATTCGTCCGCAAGATATCCCGAAGACTGCTTTTTCCACCAGATATGGGTTGTATGAGTATCTTGTCATGTCCTTTGGGCTGATAAATGCTCCTGCATACTTTATGTATCTGATGAATTCAGTCTTTATGCCAGAATTGGATAAGTTTGTTGTGGTATTTATTGATGATATTCTGGTGTATTCAGAAAATGAACAAGATCACGCCGAGCATCTAAGAACCGTGCTGACACGATTACGAGAGCATCAGTTGTATGCCAAGTTCAGCAAGTGTGAGTTCTGGTTAAAGAAAGTTCCTTTCCTAGGGCACATTCTGTCTGAAGAAGGGATTGCTGTGGATCCATCAAAAGTGCAGGAAGTTATGGACTGGAAGGCACCAACTTCTGTCTCGGAAGTTAGAAGTTTTCTTGGTCTGGCCGGGTATTATCGTCGTTTCATACCTGACTTCTCCAAGATTGCTAAGCCAATGACAAGTTTGCTACGAAAGGATCATAAGTTCGTCTGGACGGAAGGGTGTGAGTTAGCCTTCCGCACCTTGCGAAAGTTGCTAACCACTGCTCCCGTTCTGGCGCAACCCAATATAGAGAAGCCTTTTGATGTGTTTTGTGACGCATCGAAGAGTGGCCTGGGATGTGTGTTGATGCAAGATGGCAGGGTGATAGCTTATGCTTCCCGACAGCTGAGAAAGCATGAAGTCAATTACCCAACGCACGACCTCGAGTTAGCAGCAGTGGTGCATGCCTTGAAGATTTGGAGACATTATCTGCTAGGAAATAAGTGTCACATTTACACCGATCACAAGAGTTTGAAGTACATCTTCACTCAGTCCGAGCTAAATATGAGGCAACAACGGTGGTTAGAGCTGATCAAGGACTATGATCTGGAAGTTCACTATCATCCGGGCAAGGCTAATGTAGTAGCAGATGCTTTGAGTCGTAAACCGCACTATCAGGTGGTTCAACCGTTGTTTGAAGATGGGTTCAATCTCATGCATCCTAAAGTCTTATGTCACATACAACTCTGTTGTTCACTCGAGAGTCAAGTCATTGAAGGTCAGAAATCCGACAAGGGTATTTTCCACATCAAAGAAAAGATCAAAGATGACCCAAAAACTCAGTTTCGAGTTGATGAGAAGGGGGTACTGTGGTTTCAACATCGGTTAGTAGTCCCGAAAGATCGGGAATTGAAGAATCGCATCATGGATGAAGCCCATCTCTCCAAGCTCTCTATTCATCCTGGCAGTAGCAAAATGTATCAAGATCTAAGACCCCACTTTTGGTGGACCAAGTTGAAGAAAGAAATAGCTGCATATGTGGCCCGTTGTGACACGTGTTGCAGAGTTAAGGCCATCCATATGAAACCTGCAGGTCTGTTACAACCGTTATCAGTTCCAGAGTGGAAATGGGAAGAGGTCAGTATGGACTTTATCACAGGTTTACCAACCACAAGGAAGGGGAATGACTCGATTTGGATAATCATAGATCGATTGACCAAATCGGCCCATTTCATTCCTGTGAAGACTCGCTACCGACCTCCTGAGTATGCCGATATATGGCTGAGATTGTCAAGTTGCATGGTATTCCCAAGGCCATCATATCAGATAGAGGACCGCAGTTCACCGCTCACTTCTGGGAGCGCATGCATAAGAGTTTGGGGACCAGTCTGATAAGAAGCACGGCCTATCATCCCCAGACTTCAGGCCAAACTGAGAGGCTAAATCAAGTGTTAGAAGATATGCTGAGGGCCTGTGTGCTATCATCCAGGGGATCGTGGGAATCATGGTTACCTTTGGCCGAGTTCTCATACAATAATAGTTATCAAGAGAGTATCAAGATGGCCCCGTTTGAAGCTTTGTATGGTCGAAGATGTAGAACTCCGTAAACTAGGTTGAACCTGGTGAAAGAAGATACTATGGTATCGACTTTGTGAATGATGCCGAGAAAAAGGTGCAGATCATACAGCAGCATATGCAAGCGGCACAGTCACGACAAAAGAGTTATGCGGATAAGAGAAGAAGACCACTTGAATTCAACGTAGGTGATTATGTGTACCTCAAGGTTACGCCCATGAAGAAAGTTCAACGTTTCCGAGTTCGAAGCAAGCTTGCACCCAGATATGTGGGACCATACCAAGTGCTAGAGAGGAAAGGCCCAGTAGCCTATAAGATTCAGTTACCTGAAGAGATGAGCTCGATCTTTCCGGTCTTCCATGTGTCGCAACTGCGGAAATGTTTGAAGGTGCCGGAGCAAAGAATTGAACCTAGGGGGATCAAATTAAAAGCAGACTTGGAGTATAAAGAGCAGCTAGTGGAAATTGTGGATACCAAGGAACGCGTAACCCGAAACAGAGTTGTTCGAACATACAAGGTGGTGTGGAGTCATCATGACGATAGGGATGCCACCTGGGAAACAGAGGATTACTTAAAAACAGTTTATCCAAAATTTCATAAGAAATGGTTAGTAACCCAAAATCTCGGGACGAGATTTCCCTAAGGGGGGAAGGGCTGTAACACCCTAGGTGTTAAGCATGCACTTAGTCTCATCAAAGTCATGCATAAGCATTCCCATCAAGCATAAGCCTCATGAGCACGACACTCTTTTCAAATTATGATTTTATGTGCTTCACTTCATGAGTTATAAATATGTCAAAAATATGATGCTTTCTCCTAAAATTGTGAAATATTCAAACTAGGTTGATTTATGTGTAAGAAGAATTTAGAATAGTTTTGTGTAATTTTTGGAGCTATGGAATTTGAGAAATGGAATTTATACAAAATATCCAAAAAGAATTTATTTAAAAACCTAGAACTAAGTTCTAATTTGTAATTCAAATTCTATTTGGAATTTGGTTTTGCTTATTAAAGCAAAGTTGTAGAGTTTTTAGTTTGGAACAACTTTGCCTTTGGGAGAAAGTGGTGAAAATGATTTGAAAATGGCCAAAATGAATTTATAAGAGAATTTGAGAAAAGAAATTCAAAAAAAAATAGGAAAGGAAAAAGGGGGCGCTAGCAGGCCGCGGCCTCACTTCTGGCCCGCTGGCCGAAGCCGGCCTGGCCCGCCCGCGCCTTCCCCTCCCCCCTCCCCGCGCTCGCGCCCGCGTCCGCACGCGCGGACGGCCTCGCCGTGCCGCCGTGGCGCGCCGGCCGAGCCTGGCCGCCGCGTGGCGGGCATGCGACGGCGAGGAGAAGCCCTGGTCGGCCACCAGGAGCCCCTGGTCGCGTCCGCCGAAGCTCCCGCTCCCATTTGCGCCCTCCACCGCTCGCTCTCGCCTCTCTGCTCGCTCTCGCGCAGCGCTCGCTGCTCCGCCGCACGCCATAGCCGCCGACGGCTCGGAGCTCCTCTCCCGGCCAGCTCCGGCCCTCTCCCTCCTCTTCGCGACCACCACCGGCTCCGCCTCGTCCCTCCGCGTCGCGTGCTTGAGCTCTTCCGCGCTCGGTAAGCCCTGCGTGCCCGCTAGAGCTCACCGGAGTGAGTCGGAGCTCCGGCGACCTCTCGGCTCGCACGGTTCTCCCTCTCCTCTCTGTCTCTGCTTGCGTTCGTAGGTGCTTTGGATCCGCCTTGGCCTCGCGCACCTTTTCCCGTCGCTAGCTTACGCTCTACCGCCGTGAAATGGCCGGACCACGGCGAGCAGCGCCGCCGCGTCCGCCATTCGCGACGGCGAGGTAGTTCCGGTGCTCGTCCGGTGCCAAAGAGGGTACGGTTGGACTCGTCTCGTTCTCGCGCAGCCGTAGGTGCTCACGGTGTCGCCGGAAACCTCACCGGCGGCGAGATTCCGGCCGATCTTTGGCCGCGGGGTCACAGGGTGGATGACAGGTGGGGTCCCCTGACTCGCGTGTCCCACCTGTCAGTGACTCCGAGGGTGTGAATCCGGGTGCGCTTAGCGTTTTAGGTGGCTTTCCGTTTTAAAAGTTTTTCCAGGAAATGATTTAAATGTTCAAAAATCCATATCTTGATGAATATAGCTCCAAAAATTGTAAAATAAATTTTGGTGTGTTCCCTGTTTCCAGATCTATAGCCTAGTATGTTTGCATGTCATGATTAAGTAACTTTTCTGTGTGAATATATTTAATCCATGATTTTGTTAAATTTGGAAAATGCATAGTAAATAGAATATGGCTCTGAAAAATGTGAAACTTGTTTTGTTAGCTTTGCATGAGTGTTTACTCACAGGAAAAATATTACTACATATTATTTGGTGTATAAATGAATTTATGGTAATTTAAATGCTTGCATGGCAGTGATTTATGATTTTTAATAATTAATTGGATCATGCAATAAATCTGGAAAATTTTGTGGGTGTTTCTTATGATATTAGACAAATTGTGAAAATATGAAATCTGTTGTTTGACACTTATATCACAGTAAGGTGATTATACTTACCTTATTAATTAATCTTGTGATTTTTGTGGCTCAAACTAAGTAACCAAAAATTATGAAAAATTTACAGTAGACTTTACGCTTAGCTGGTAGTCTCCTGTAATTTTTGTGGAATTTATTGATGAACAGAATTGCACGTGATTTTTAATGGGCCTAGAAATGAATAAAGAAAATTATGAATGGTTGTGTATGTAGGTTGAATGGAATAAGTTGGGTTTGGTGTATCTTTGAAGCATCATGGGGGTTGCTAGTTGCATTTGAAAAATATTTGTAGAAGAGAATGCAATAGATGCTTGATTCAGTTAATTGTTCTTGGATGATGTTGACTACCTTGTAATAAGCATGACCAAGTACATCACCTATGCATCATGTCATGATTCCTTTAGTACTTTCTCATACAAGCATCCCTCGGGCATCTCGCACTCCACTCATGAGCACACATGCATCATACAGGCTCGCAGGAGAACGAGGTGGGACCCGAGGAGCCAGAGGAGATTCAGGAGCAGGAACCTCCGGAAGTACCGGAACCCGGAGAGGAACTGCAGGAGTGTCCAGATCACCGACCCAGCACCTTTGAGAAAGGCAAGCCCCGGAGCATTCTAAGTCTCCCTATCCTCGCTAACTTATATGAAGTACTATACTTGTTCTACTGTATTGCATATTAAGTGATAGGAGTTGCCTGATACCGTTGCTGCATGTGTACTCCTTGTTATCCCTACTTGTTCACCCACCTTGTCCTATGGAGATAGGCACGGAGTCTGTGCTTAGCTTGCTTAGTCCGGTAGAAGTCGGGTGATTTCCTGTCACCTGCGAGATATAGGTGGATACCTGCTTGATTAAGCATTGGTTGCTCGGGAAAAGAATGACCAAGTGTGGAATGAATTTGGAGACCGGGCAGGGTCTTATGGTGGGTTGACCATAGTGCCCCTGCCTGTGTCGCTTAAGGACCGATCGTTGACGGCCCTCTTGTCATGTTGAACGCATGCCCCACATTTAGCTGGAAGGATAAGTCGTTCCGACCGCGAAGCCTGAGCACTATCCGGGCCAGGAATCGGCCCGATGTACGCGCAGTATTGGTGATGCTTGAGGAGAACGACGAGGGCGCGGCGCGCAACCTTGGTATACCTTGGATACCTCGGTCGACGGAACGGTCCTCGGGTACGGGCGGTGCCTGTCGAACCAGCGAATTGGTCCTGGATAGTGCAACACGGTGACCTGTAGCTCACTTGATCAGTGAGTGTGGTTTGTGTGGGGAATAAATTCGCCAGCTGGTTAGAAATCAATTCGAATCGCCATCGCTCCTGGATAGTGAGCACTTGACATGAGCCCTGTCCTCGTAGTAAGGACTATGGAACACTTGGGTTATAATGATGAATGGTTTTAAGAAATGCTATGATGAGGTACTATCATAGTCTCATACTTGCTTGTAATAGTGCAGGTGCAAACCTAGATAATAGGTAATGATACTTTCAACTTGAGCAGACTAAAAGAAGAGATACTTATGTAGGTTATGATAGTGAAATACTGCGGTTTTGGCAAATGGTTGTCAGCTACCCCACTATATAGCCTTCATGATCCTTGATGAGTCTTTATTTTAAGTTTATGACGGGTAAGTCTAGCTGAGTACCTTCTCGTACTCAGGGTTCTACTCCCATGTTGTTTTGCAGATGGTCAAATTTACTATGGTTATTGCATCCTCTGTCTGTACCCAGCCATGGGTGATGACTAGATCAAGGGCGATGGTCACTCCGTCTCTTCTTTTGCTTTTGTGGGAATGACCGAACTATGGCACTGTATCAGACTAAGTGTGTGTGTCGTATTTTCGAACTATGAAGCTTCCGCTACTTGAAGAACTTGGTTTGTAATAACTTTGAGCACTCCGATGTATTTTATGAATGTTGTAATCTGGATGTACTTGTGGATGGCGACCGCTAAACTTATTACGATCTTGGCTGTTATGCGATGTGTGGTTTGAAATCCTTCGAGATTTCACGGACTACCGGGATTATATGGGCTTAAGCCTGATGGTTTGACTATGCAAATGGTCGCTGTTAGGCTTAATCCCTTATAATTTGGTCGGTTCTGTTACACATTAGGTGCAAACTATGCACCTATCTTACACCGAAACTAACAATGTCTTCAAATGGACCAAAGCGAGATTCCATATGACACACGTCGTCAAGGAGTTCCATCGGGTGCATCCAAATTGATTTCCAAGCATATGGTATGTTCCATGCAAACCATGCATCTACCATTCATAAGGATTAGCACAATCTCCAGACTGACCGAACCAAGCTTCCACTTGAACCTCTTCACTCAAGAGTACCAAATAATGCATCCAAAATGATTTCTTAGACTATTGTGCATTAGGCGCAAACTGTGCACCTATCTTGCACTAAAACTTACAATGTCTACAAACGGACCGAAGCAAGATTCCAAACAGACCGAACCGAGCATCCACTTGAGCCCTTCACCTAGAAGTATAAACAAGTGCGTCCAAAATGGTTTCTTAGACTATGGTGCATTAGGTGCAAATTGTGCACCTATCTTGCACTGAAACTAACAATGTCTCCAAATGGACCGAAGCGAGATTTCATATGACACACATCATGAAGGAGTTCCATCAGGTGCATCAAAATTGAATTCCAAGCATATGGTATGTTCCATGCAAACCGTGCACCTATCTTGCATCAAGATTAGCACTATCTCCAAACAGACCGAACCGAGCTTCCACTTGAGCCTCTTCATCTAGGAGTAGAAACAAGTGCGTCAAAAATGGTTTCTTAGACTATGGTGCATCAGGCACAAACTATGCACCTATCTTGCACCGAAACTAACATTGTCTCCAAATAGACTAAACCGAGCTTCCACTTGAGCCTCTTCATCTAGGAGTACAAACAGGTGTGTAAAAAATGGTTAATTAGACTATGGTGCATTTGGCACAAACTATGCACCTATCTTGCACCAAAACAAACATTGTCTCCAAACAGACCGAAGCGAGATTCCATATGACACACGTAATCTAGGAGTTCCATTGGGTGCGTCCAAATTGATTTCTTAACATATGGTACGTTCCATGCAAATTGTGCAACTACCTTACATCAAGATTAACACTATATCCGAACAGACCAAATCGAGCCTCCACTTGAGCCTCTTCAACTATGAGTACCATTGGGTGCGTTTAAAATGGTTTCTTAGCGTATGGTACATTAGGCGTAAACCGTGCATATATCTTCTACCAAAAGTAACATTGTCTCTAAACGAACCGAAGCAAGATTCCATATGACACATCATCAAGGAGTTATATTAGGTGCGTCCTAATTGATTTCTGAGCATATCGTATGTTCTATGCAAACCGTGCATCTATCTTGCATCAAGATTAGCACTATCTCCAAATAAACCAAACCGAGCTTTCACTTGAGCACCTTGACCTAGTAGTACCATCGGGTGCATCAAAAATGGTTTCTTATCCTATGGTGCATTAGGTGCAAACCATGCACCTATCTTGCACCGAAACTAACACTGTCTCCAAACGGACCGAAGTGGGATTCCATATGACACATGTCATCTAGGAGTTCCATCTGGTGCGTCCAAATTGATTTCTGAGCATATGGTATGTTCCGTGCAGACCGTGCGTCTATCTTGCATCAAGATTAGCACTATCTCCAAATAGACCAAACCAAGCTTTCACTTGAGCCTTCTACCTAGGAGTACCATCGGGTGCGTCCAAAATGGTTTCTTAGCCTATGCTGCATTATGTGCAAACTTTGCACCTATCTTGCACCGAAACTAGCACTATCTCCAAGCAGACCAAAGCAAGATTTTGTATGACACACGTCATCTAGGAGTTCCATCATGTGCGGCCAAATTGATTTCCAAGCATTTGGTATGTTCCATGCAAACCGTACACCTATCTTGCATCAAGATTAGCACTATCTCCAAATAGACCGAACCGAGCATCCACTTGAGCCCCATCACCTAGGAGTGCCAACAAGTGCGTCCAAAATGGTTTCTTAGGCTATGGTGCATTAGGTGCAAACTGTGCACCTATCTTGCACCGAAACTAACAATGTCTTCAAATGGACCGAAGCGAGATTCCATATGACACACGTCGTCAAGGACTTCCATCGGGTGCATCCAAATTGATTTCCAAGCATATGGTATGTTCCATGCAAACCATGCACCTACCTTGCCTAAGGATTAGCACTATCTCCAAACTGACCGAACCAAGCTTCCACTTGAGCCTCTTCACCCAAGAGTACCAAATAGTGCATCCAAAATGATTTCTTAGACTATGGTGCATTAGACGCAAACTGTGCACCTATCTTGCACTAAAACTTACAATGTCTACAAACGGACCGAAGCAAGATTCCATATGACACACGTCATCAAGGAGTTCCATTGGGTGTCTCCAAATTGATTTCTAAGCATATGGTATGTTCCTTGCAAATCTTGCACCTATCTTGCATCAAGATTAGCATTATCTCCAAACATATCAAACCAAGCTTCTACTTGAGCCTCTTCACCAAAGTACCAACAAGTGCTCCAAAACGGTTTCTTAGACTATGGTGCATTAGGCGCAAACCATGCACATATCTTGCACCGAAACTAACAATATTTCAAAACAGACCAAAGTGAGATTCCATACGACACACATCATCAAGGAGTTCCATCGGTGCATCCAAATTGATTTCCAAGTATATGGTATGTTCCATGCAAACCATGCACCTATCTTGCATCAAGATTAGCACTATCTCCAAATAGACCGAACCGAGCATCCACTTGAGCCCCTTCACCTAGGAATACCAACAAGTGCATCCAAAATGGTTTCTTAGACTATGGTGCATTAGGTGCAAACTGTGCACCTATCTTGCACCGAAACTAACAATGTCTCCAAATGGACCGAAGCGAGATTCCATATGACACATGTTGTCAAGGAGTTCCATCGGGTGCATCCAAGTTGATTTCCAAGCATATGGTATGTTCCATGCAAACCGTGCACCTACCTTGCATATGGATTTCACTATCTCCAAACTAACTGAACCAAGCTTCCACTTAAGCCTCTTCACCCAAGAGTACCAAATAGTGCATCCAAAATGGTTTCTTAGACTATGGTGCATTAGGCGCAAACTATGCACCTATCTTGCACTAAAACTTATAATGTCTAAAAACAGACCGAAGCAAGATTCCATATGACACACGTCATCTAGGAGTTCCATTTGGTGCGTCCAAATTGATTTCTAAGCGTATGGTATGTTCCATGTAAATCATGCACCTATCTTGCATCAAGATTAGCACTATCTCCAAACATATCAAACCGAGCTTCCACTTGAGCCTCTTCACCGAAGTACCAACAGGTGCTTCCAAAATGGTTTCTAAGACTATTTTGCATTAGGCGCAAACCATGCACATATCTTACACCAAAACTAACAATATTTCTAAATAGACCAAAGTGAGATTCTATATGACACACGTCATCCTGGAGTTCCATCGGGTGCATCCAAATTGATTTCCAAGCATATGGTATGTTCCATGCAAACCGTGCACCTATCTTGCATCAAGATTAGCAATATCTCCAAACAGACCGAACCGAGCATCCACTTGAGCCCCTTAACCTAGGAGTACCAACAATTGTGTCCAAAATGGTTTCTTAGACTATGGTGCATTAGGTGCGCAAACTGTGCACCTATCTTACACCGAAACTAACAATATCTCCAAATGGACCGAAGCGAGATTCCGCATGATACATGTCATCAAGGAGTTCCATCGGGTGCATCCAAATTGATTTCCAAGCATATGGTATGTTCCACACAAACCATGCACCTACTGATTAGCACTATCTCCAAACTGTCCGAACCGAGCATCCACTTGAGCCCCTTCACCTAGGAGTACCAACAGGTGCTTCCAAAATGGTTTCTTAGACTATGGTGCATTCGGCGCAAACCATGCACATATCTTGCACCGAAACTAACACTGTTTTTAAACAGACCAAAGTGAGATTCCATATGACACACGTCATCAAGGAGTCCCATCGGGTGCATCCAAATTGATTTCCAAGCATATGGTATGTTCTATGCAAACCGTGCACCTATCTTGCATCAAGATTAGCACTATCTCCAAACAGACCGAACCGAGCTTCCACTTGAGCCTCTTCATCTAGGAGTACAAACAGGTGTGTCAAAAATGGTTTCTTAGACTATGTGGCATTAGGCACAAACTATGCACCTATCTTGCATCGAAACTAACATTGTCTCCAAACAGACCGAAGTGAGATTCCATATGACACACGTCATCAAGGAGTTCCATTGGGTGCGTCCAAATTGATTTCTTAACATATGGTACGTTGCATTCAAACTGTGCAACTATCTTGTATCAAGATTAGCACTATATCCGAACAGACCAAATCGAGCCTCCACTTGAGCCTCTTCAACTACGAGTACCATCAGGTACGTCTAAAATGGTTTCTTAGCCTATGGTGCATTAGGCGTAAATCGTGCACATATCTTCTACCAAAACTAACATTGTCTCTAAACGAACCGAAGCAAGATTCCATATGACACAAATCATCAAGGAGTTATATCAGGTGCGTCCTAATTGGTTTCTAAGCATATCATATGTTCCATGCAAACCGTGCATCTTGCATCAAGATTAGAACTATCTCCAAATAGACCAAATTGAGCTTTCACTTGAGCCCCTTCACCTAGGAGTACCATCGAGTTCGTCCAAAATGGTTTCTTATCCTATGGTAGGTGCAAACTGTGCACCTATCTTGCACCGAATATAACTTTGTCTCTAAACGAACCGAAGTGAGATACCATATGACACATGTCATCTAAGAGTTCCATCTAGTGCAGCTAAATTGATTTCTAACCATATGGTATGTTCCATGCAAATCGTGCACCTATCTTCCATCAAGATTAGCACTATCTCTAAACAGACCGAACCGAGCCTCCACTTGAGCCTCTTCACCTAGGAGTATCAACAGGTGCTTCCAAAATGGTTTCTGAGACTTTGGTGCATTAGGCGCAAACCGTGCACATATCTTGCACCAAAACTAATACTATATCTAAGCACACCAAAGTGAGATTCCATATGACACACGTCATCAAGGAGTTCTATCGGGTGTGTAAAAATTAATTTCTAAGCATATGGTACGTTCCATGCAGACCGTGCATTTATCTTGCATCAAGATTAGCACTATCTCCAAATAGACCAAACCGAGCTTTCACTTGAGCCTTTTACCTAGGAGTACCATCGGGTGCGTCCAAAATGGTTTCTTAGCCTATGCTGCATTATGTGCAAACTTTGCACCTATCTTGCACTGAAACTAACACTATCTCTAAGTAGACCAAAGCAAGATTTTGTATGACACACGTCATCTACGAGTTCCATCATGTGTGTCCAGATTGATTTCAAAGCATATGGTATGTTCCTTGCAAATCATGCACCTATCTTGCATCAAGATTAGCACTATCTCCAAACATATCAAACCGAGCTTCCACTTGAGCCTCTTCACCGAAGTACCAACAGGTGCTTCCAAAATGGTTTCTTAGAGTATGGTGCATTACGCACAAACTGCGCACCTATCTTGCACTAAAACTTACAATGTCTACAAACGGACCGAAGCAAGATTCCATATGACACACGTCATCTAGGAGTTCCATTGGGTGCGTCCAAATTGATTTCTAAGCATATGGTATGTTCCTTGTAAATCATGCACCTATCTTGCATCATGATTAGCACTATCTCCAAACATATCAAACCGAGCTTACACTTGAGCCTCTTCACCGAAGTACCAACAGGTGCTTCCAAAATGGTTTCTTAGACTATGGTGCATTAGGCGCAAACCATGCACATATCTTGCACCGAAACTAACACTGTTTCTAAACAGACCAAAGTGAGATTCCATATGACACATGTCATCAAGGAGTTCCATCGAGAACATCCAAATTGATTTCCAAGCATATGGTATGTTCCATGCAAACCGTGCACCTATCCTGCATCATGATTAGCACTATATCCAAACAGACCGAACCGAGCTTCCACTTGAGCCTCTTCATCTAAGAGTACAAACAGGTGTGTCAAAAATGGTTTCTTAGACTATGTTGCATTAGGCACAAACTATGCACCTATCTTGCACCGAAACTAACATTGTCTCCAAACAGACCGAAGCGAGATTCCATATGACACACGTCATCTAGGAGTTCCATTAGGTGTGTCCAAATTGATTTCATAACATATGGTACGTTGCATTCAAACTTTGCAACTATCTTGCATCAAGATTAGCACTATATCGTTTCCCAAAAAAAGATTAGCACTATATCTGAACAGACCAAATCGAGCCTCCACTTGAGCCTCTTCAACTACGAGTACCATCAGATGCGTCTAAAATGGTTTCTTAGCCTATGGTGCATTAGGCGTAAATCGTGCACATATCTTCTACCAAAACTAACACTGTCTCTAAACGAACCGAAGCAAGATTCCATATTTCACATATCATCAAGGAGTTATATCAGATACGTCCTAATTGGTTTCTAAGCATATCGCAAGTTCCATGCAAACCGTGCATCTATCTTGCATCAAGATTAGCACTATCTCCAAATAGACCAAATTGAGCTTTCACTTGAGCCCCTTGACCTAGGAGTACCATCGGGTGCGTCCAAAATGGTTTCTTATCCTAGGGTAGGTGCAAACTGTGCACCGAAAATAACTTTGTCTCTAAATGGACCGAAGTGAGATTCCATATGACACATGTCATCTAGGAGTTCCATCTGGTGCGTCTAAATTGATTTCTGAGCATATGGTATGTTCCATGCAAATCGTGCACCTATCTTCCATCAAGATTAGCACTATCTTTAAACAGACCGAACCGAGCCTCCACTTGAGCCTCTTCACCTAGGAGTACCAACAGGTGCTTCCAAAATGGTTTCTGAGACTTTGGTGCATTAGGCGCAAACCGTGCACATATTTTGCACCAAAACTAATACTATCTCTAAGGACACCAAAGTGAGATTCCATATGACACACGTCATCAAGGAGTTCTATCAGGTGTGTCCAAATTAATTTCTAAGCATATGGTACGTTCCATGCAGACCGTGCATCTATCTTGCATCAAGATTAGCACTATCTCCAAATAGACCAAACCGAGCATTCACTTTAGCCTTTTACCTAGGAGTACCATCGGGTGCGTCCAAAATGGTTTCTTAGCCTATGTTTCATTATGTGCAAACTTTGCACCTATCTTGCACCGAAACTAACACAGTCTCCAATTAGACCAAAGCAAGATTTTGTATGACACACGTCATCTATGAGTTCCATCATGTGTGTCCAGATTGATTTCTAAGCATATGGTATGTTCCTTGCAAATCATGCACCTATCTTGCATCAAGATTAGCACTATCTCGAAACATATCAATCCGAGCTTTCACTTGAGCCTCTTCACTGAAGTACCAACAGGTGCTTCCAAAATGGTTTCTTAGACTATGGTGCATTAGGCGCAAACTGTGCACCTATCTTGCATCAAGATTAGCACTATCTCCAAACATATCAAACCGAGCTTCCACTTGAGCCTCTTCACCGAACTACCAAGAGGTGCTTCCAAAATGGTTTCTTAGACAATGGTGCATTAGGCGCAAACCATGCACATATCTTGCACCGAAACTAACAATATTTCTAAACAGACCAAAGTGAGATTCCATATAACACACGTCATCAAGGAGTTCCATCGGGTGCATCCAAATTGATTTCCGAGCATATGGTATGTTCCATGCAAACCGTGCACCTATCTTGCATCAAGACTAGCACTATCTCCAAATAGACAAAATCGAGCTTTCACTTGACACTTTTACCTAGGAGTACCATCGGGTTCGTCCAAAATAGTTTCTTAGCCTATGCTGCATTAGGTGCAAACCTTGCACCTATCTTGCACCAAAACTAACAATGTCTCCAAACAGAGCAAAGCGAGATTCCATATGACACACGTCATCTAGGAGTTCCATCATGTGCGTCGAGATTGATTTCCAAGCATTTGGTATATTCCATGCAAACCGTGCACCTATCTTGCATCAAGATTAGCACTATCTCCAAACAGACTGAACCGAGCATCCACTTGAGCCCCTTCACCTAGGAGTACCAACAAGTGCGTCCAAAATGGTTTCTTAGACTATGGTGCATTAGGTGCAAACTGTGCACCTATCTTGCACCGAAACTAACAATGTCTCCAAATGGACCAAAGCGAGATTCCATATGACACACATTGTCATGGAGTTCCATCGGGTGCATCCAAATGGATTTCCAAGCATATGGTATGTTCCATGCAAACCATGGACCTACCTTGCATAAGGATTAGCACTATCTCCAAACTGACCGAACCAAGCTTCCACTTGAGCCTCTTCACCCAAGAGTACCAAATAGTGCAACCAAAATGGTTTCTTAGACTATGGTGCATTAGGCGCAAACTTTGCACCTATCTTGCACTAAAACTTACAATGTCTAAAAACGGACCGAAGCAAGATTCCATATGACACACGTCATCTAGGAGTTCCATTTGGTGCGTCCAAATTGATTTCTAAGTGTATGGTATGTTCCTTGTAAATCA
Source organism: Sorghum bicolor (assembly GCF_000003195.3). Taxonomy (NCBI): domain Eukaryota; kingdom Viridiplantae; phylum Streptophyta; class Magnoliopsida; order Poales; family Poaceae; genus Sorghum; species Sorghum bicolor. The sequence continues at coordinate 32,751,595 of NC_012871.2, forward strand.
TGCACCTATCTTGCATCAAGATTAGCACTATCTCCAAACATATCAAACTGAGCTTCCACTTGAGCTTCTTCACCGAAGTAACAACAGGTGCTTCCAAAATGGTTTCTAAGACTATTTTGCATTAGGCGCAAACCATGCACATATCTTGCACCAAAACTAACAATGTCTCCAAACAGAGCAAAGCGAGATTCCATATGACACACGTCATCTAGGAGTTCCATCATGTGCGTCGAGATTGATTTCCAAGCATTTGGTATATTCCATGCAAACCGTGCACCTATCTTGCATCAAGATTAGCACTATCTCCAAACAGACTGAACCGAGCATCCACTTGATCCCCTTCACCTAGGAGTACCAACAAGTGCGTCCAAAATGGTTTCTTAGACTATGGTGCATTAGGTGCAAACTGTGCACCTATCTTGCACCGAAACTAACAATGTCTCCAAATGGACCGAAGCGAGATTCCATATGACACACGTTGTCACGGAGTTCCATCGGGTGCATCCAAATTGATTTCCATGCATATGGTATGTTCCATGCAAACCATGCACCTACCATGCATAAGGATTAGCACTATCTCCAAACTGACCGAACCAAGCTTCCACTTGAGCCTCTTCACCAAAGAGTACCAAATAGTGCAACCAAAATGGTTTCTTAGACTATGGTGCATTAGGCGCAAACTTTGCACCTATCTTGCACTAAAACTTACAATGTCTACAAACGGACCGAAGCAAGATTCCATATGACACACGTCATCTAGGAGTTCCATTGGGTGCGTCCAAATTGATTTCTAAGCATATGGTATGTTCCTTACAAATCATGCACCTATCTTGCATCAAGATTGGCACTATATCCAAACATATCAAACCAAGCTTCCACTTGAGTCTCTTCACCGAAGTACCAACAGGTGCTTCCAAAATGGTTTCTTAGACTATTGTGCATTATGCGCAAACCATGCACATATCTTGTACCAAAACTAACACTATTTCTAAACAGAACAAAGTGAGATTCTATATGACACATCATCAAGGAGTTCCATCGGGTGCATCCAAATTAATTTCCAAGCATATGGTATGTTCCATGCAAACTGTGCACCTATCTTGCATCAAGATTAGACTATCTCCAAACATACCGAACCGAGCATCCACTTGAGCCCCTTCACCTAGGAGTACCAACAAGTGCATCCAAAATGGTTTCTTAGACTATGGTGCATTAGGTGCAAACTGTGCACCTATCTTGCACCGAAACTAACAATGTCCCCAAATAGACCGAAGCGAGATTTCATATGACACACGTTGTCACGGAGTTCCATCGGGTGCATCCAAATTGATTTCCAAGCATATGGTATGTCCCAGGCAAACCATGCACCTACCTTGCATAAGGATTAGCACTATCTCCAAACTGACAGAACCAAGCTTCCACTTGAGCCTCTTCACCCAAGAGTACCAAATAGTGCAACCAAAATGGTTTCTTAGACTATGGTGCATTAGGCACAAACTGTGCACCTATCTTGCACTAAAACTTACAATGTCTACAAATGGACTGAAGCAAGATTCCATATGACACACGTCATCTAGGAGTTGCATTGGGTGCGTCCAAATTGATTTCTAAGCATATGGTATGTTCCTTGCAAATCATGCACCTATCTTGCATCAAGATTAGCACTATCTCTAAACACATCAAACCGAGCTTCCACTTGCTTCACCGAAGTACCAACAGGTGCTTCCAAAATTGTTTCTTAGTCTATGCTCCATTAGGCGCAAACCATGCACATATCTTGCACCAAAACTAACACTATTTCTAAACAGACCAAAGTGAGATTCCATATGACACATGTCATCAAGGAGTTCCATCGGGTGCATCCAAATTGATTTCCAAGCATATGGTATGTTCCATGCAAACCGTGCACCTATCTTCCATCAAGATTAGCACTATCTCCAAACAGACCGAACCGAGCTTCCACTTGAGCCTCTTCATCTAGGAGTACAAACAGGTGTATCAAAAATGGTTTCTTAGACTATGGTGCATTAGGCACAAACTATGCACCTATCTTGCACCGAAACTAACATTGTCTCCTAACAAACCGAAACGAGATTCCATACGACACACGTCATCTAGGAGTTCCATTGGGTGCGCCCAAATTGATTTCTTAACATATGGTACGTTGCATGCAAACTGTGAAACTATCTTGCACCAAGATTAGCACTATATCCGAACAGACCAAATCGAGCCTCCACTTGAGCCTCTTCAACTATGAGTACCATCAGGTGCGTCTAAAATGGTTTCTTAGCCTATGGTGTATTAGGCGTAAACCGTTCTACCAAAACTAACACTGTCTCTAAACGAACCAAAGCAAGATTCCATATGACACGCATCATCAAGGAGTTCCATCGGGTGCATCTAAATTGATTTCCAAGCATATGGTATGTTCCATGCAAATCGTGCACCTATCTTGCATCAAGACTAGCACTATCTCTAAACAGACCGAACCGAGCCTCCACTTGAGCCTCTTCACCTAGGAGTACAAACAAGTGCTTCCAAAATGGTTTCCTAGCATATGGTGCATTAGGCGCAAACCATGCACACATCTTGCACTGGAACTAATACTATCTCTAAGCACACCAAAGCGAGATTCCATATGACACACGTCATCAAGGAGTTCTATCGGGTGTGTCCAAATTAATTTCTAAGCATATGGTACATTCTATGCAGTCCATACATCTATCTTGCATCAAGATTAGCACTATCTCCAAATAGACCAAATCAAGCTTTCACTTGAGCCTTTTACATAGGAGTACCATCGGGTGCGTCCAAAATGGTTTCTTAGCCTATGCTACATTATGTGCAAACCTTGCACCTATCTTGCACTGAAACTTACACTGTCTCCAAACAGACCAAAGCAAGATTTTGTATGACACACGTCATCTAGGAGTTCCATCATGTGCGCCAGATTGATTTCCATGCATTTTGGTATGTTCCATGCAAACCGTGCACCTATCTTGCATCAAGACTAGCACTATCTCCAAACAGACCGAACCGAGCATCCACTTGAGCCCCTTCACCTAGGAGTACCAACAAGTGCGTCCAAAATGGTTTCTTAGACTATGGTGCATTAGGTGCAAACTGTGCACCTATCTTGCACCGAAACTAACAATGTCTCCAAATGGACCAAAGCGAGATTCCGTATGACACACGTCGTCAAGGAGTTCCATCGGGTGCATCCAAATTGATTCCCAAGCATATGGTATGTTCCATGCAAACCATGCACCTACCTTGCATAAGGATTACCACTATCTCCAAACTGACCGAACCAAGCTTCCACTTGAGCCTCTTCACCCAAGAGTACCAAATAGTGCATCCAAAATGGTTTCTTAGACTATGGTGCATTAGGCGCAAACTGTGCACCTATCTTGCACTAAAACTTACAATGTCTACAAACAGACCGAAGCAAGATTCCATATGACACACGTCATCTAGGAGTTCCATTGGGTGTGTCCAAATTGATTTCTAAGCACATGCTATGTTGCTTGCAAATCATGCACCTATCTTGCATCAAGATTAGCACTTTCTCCAAACATATCAAACCGAGCTTCCACTTGAGCCTCTTCACCGAAGTACCAACAGGTGCTTCCAAAATGGTTTCTTAGACTATGGTCCATTAGGCGCAGACCATGCACATATCTTGCACCAAAACTAACACTATTTCTAAACAGACCAAAGTGAGATTCCATATGACACACGTCGTCAAGGAGTTCCATCAGGTGCATCCAAATTGATTTCCAAGCAAATGGTATGTTCCATGCAAACCGTGCACCTATCTTGCATCAAGATTAGCACTATCTCCAAACAGACCGAACCGAGCTTCCACTTGAGCCTCTTCCTCTAGGAGTACAAATAGGTGTGTCAAAAATGGTTTCTTAGACTATGGTGCGTTAAGCACAAACTATGCACCTATCTTGCACCGAAACTAACATTGTCTCCAAATGGACCGAAGCGACATTCCATATGACACACGTCGTCAAGGAGTTCCATCGGGTGCATCCAAATTGATTTCCAAGCATATGGTATGTTCCTTGCAAACCGTGCACCTATCTTGCATGAAGATTAGCACTATCTCTAAACAGACCGAACCGAGCATCCACTTGAGCCCCTTCACCTAGGAGTACCAACAAGTGCGTGCAAAATGGTTTCTTAGACTATAGTGCATTAGGTGCAAACTGTGCACCTATCTTGCACCGAAACTAACAATGTCTCCAAATGGACCAAAGCGAGATTCCATATGACACACGTCGTCAAGGAGTTCCATCAGGTGCATCCAAATTGATTTCCAAGCATATTGTATGTTCCATGCAAACCATGCACCTACCTTGCATAAGGATTAGCACTATCTCCAAAGTGACCGAACCAAGCTTCTACTTGAGCCTCTTCACTCAAGAGTACCAAATAGTGCGTCCAAAATGGTTTCTTAGACTATAGTGCATTAGGCGCAAATTGTGCACCTATCTTGCACTAAAACTTAGCTTGTCTACAAACGGACCGAAGCAAGATTCCATATGACACACGACATCTAGGAGTTCTATTGGGTGCATCCAAATTGATTTGTAAGCATATGGTATGTTCCTTGCAAATCATGCACTTATCTTGCATCAAGATTAGCACTATCTCCAAACAGATCAAACCGAGCTTCCACTTGAGCCTCTTCACCGAAGTACCAGCAGGTGCTTCCAAAATGGTTTCTTAGACTATGGTGCATTAGGCACAAACTATGCACATATCTTGCACCGAAACTAACACTATTTGTAAACAGACCAAAGTGAGATTTCATATGACACACGTCATTAAGGAGTTCCATCGGGTGCATCCAACTTGATTTCCATGCATATGGTATGTTCATGCAAACCGTGCACCTATCTAGCATCAAGATTAACACTATCTCTAAACAGACCAAACCAAGCATCCACTTGAGCCCCTTCACCTAGGAGTACCAACAAGTGCGTCCAAAATGGTTTCTTAGACTATGGTGCATTAGGTGCAAACTATGCACCTTTCTTGCACCGAAACTAACAATGTCTCCAAATGGACCAAAGCGAGATACCATATGACACACGTCATCATGGAGTTCCATCGGGTGCATCCAAATTGATTTCCAAGGATATGGTATGTTCCATGCAAACCATGCACCTACCTTGCATAAGGATTAGCACTATCTCCAAATGGACCGAACCAAGCTTCCACTTGAGCCTCTTCACTGAAGAGTACCAAATAGTGCATCCAAAATGGTTTCTTAGACTATGGTGCATTAGGCGCAAACTGTGCACCTATCTTACACTAAAACTAACAATGTCTACAATCGGACCAAAGCAAGATTCCATATGACACACGTAATCTAGGTGTTCTATTGGGTGCATCCAAATTGGTTTCTAAGCATATGGTATGTTCCTTGCAAATCATGCACTTATCTTGCATCAAAATTAGCACTATCTCCAAACAGATCAAACTGAGCTTCCACGTGAGCCTCTTCATCTAGGAGTACAAACAGGTGTGTCAAAAATGGTTTCTTAGACTATGGTGCATTAGGCACAAACTATGCACCTATCTTGCACCGAAACTAACATTGTCTCCAAATGGACCGAAGCGAGATTCCATATGACACACGTCGTCAAGGAGTTCCATTGGGTGCATCCAAATTGATTTCCAAGCATATCGTATGTTCGATGCAAACCGTGCACTTATCTTGCATCAAGATTAGCACTATCTCTAAACAGACCGAACCGAGCATCCACTTAAGCCCCTTCACCAAGGAGTACCAACAGGTGATTCCAAAATGGTTTCTTAGACTATGGTGCATTACGCGGAAACCATGCACATATCTTCCACCGAAACTAACACTATTTCTAAACATACTAAAGTGAGATTCCATATGACACACGTCATCAATGAGTTCCATCGCGTGCATCCAAATTGATTTCCAAGCAAATGGTATGTTCTATGCAAACCGGGCACCTATCTTGCATCAAGATTAGCACTATCTCTAAACAGACCGAACCGAGCATCCACTTGTGCCCCTTCACCTAGAAGTACCAACAAGTGGTCCAAAATGGTTTCTTAGACTATCGTGCATTAGGTGCAAACTGTGCACTTATCTTGCACTAAAACTTACAATGTCTACAAACGGACCGAAGCAAGTTTCCATATGACACACGTCATCTAGGAGTTCCATTGGGTGCGTCCAAATTGATTTCTAAGCATATGGTATGTTCCTTGCAAATCATGCACCTTTCTTGCATAAAGATTAGTAATATCTCCAAACAGATCAAACGGAGCTTCCACTTGAGCCTCTTCACTAAAGTACCAACAGGTGCTTCCAAAATGGTTTCTTAGACTATGGTGCATTAGGCGCAAACCATGCACATATCTTGCACCGAAACTAACACTGCTTCTAAATAGACCAATGCGATATTCCATATGACACACGTCATCTAGGAGTTCCATCGGGTGCATCAAAATTGATTTCCAAGCATATGGTATGTTCCATGCACACCGTGCACCTATCTTGCATCAAGATTAGCACTATCTCCAAACAGACCGAACCGAGCTTCCACTTGAGCCTCTTCATCTAGGAGTACAAACAGGTGCGTCAAAAATGGTTTCTTAGACTATGGTGCATTACGCACAAATTATGCACCTATCTTGCACCGAAACTAACATCGTCTCCAAACAGACCGTAGAGAGATTCCATATGACACACGTCATCTAGGAGTTCCATTATGTGCGTCCAAATTGATTTCTGAACATATGGTACGTTGCATGCAAACTGTGCAACTATCTTGCATCAAGATTAGCACTATATACGAACAGACCAAATCAAGCCTCCACTTGAGCCTCTTCAACTACGAGTACCCATCTAGTGCGTCTAAAATGGTTTCTTAGCCTATGGTGCATTAGGCGTAAACCGTGCACATATCTTCTACCAAAACTAACACTATCTCTAAACGAACCGAAGCAAGATTCCATATGATACAAATCATCAAGGAGTTATATCAGGTGCGTCCTAATTGATTTCTAAGCATATCGTATGTTCCATGCAAACCATGCATCTATCTTGCATCAAGATTAGAACTATCTCCAAACAGACCGAGCCGAGCATCCACTTGAGCCCCTTCACCTAGGAGTACGAACAAGTGCGTCCAAAATGGTTTCTTAGACTATGGTGCATTAGGTGCAAACTGTGCACCTATCTTGCACCGAAACTAACAATGTCTCCAAATGGACCGAAGCGAGATTCCAAATGACACACGTCATCAAGGAGTTCCATCGGGTGCATCCAAATTGATTTCCAAGCATATGGTATGTTCCATGCAAACCGTGCACCTATCTTCCATCAAGACTAGCACTATCTCTAAATAGACCGAACCGAGCCTCCACTTGAGCCACTTCACCTAGGAGTACCAACAGGTGCTTCCAAAATGGTTTCTTAGACTTTGGTGCATTAGGCGCAAACCGTGCACATATCTTGCACCAAAACTAATACTATCTCTAAGCACACCAAAGCGATTTTCCATATGACACACGTCATCAAGGAGTTCTATCGGGTGTGTCCAAATCAATTTCTAAGCAAATGGTATGTTCAATGCAGACCATGCATCTATCTTGCATCAGATTAGCACTATCTCCAAATAGACCAAACCAAGCTTTCACTTGAGCCTTTTACCTAGGAGTACCATCGGGTGCGTCCAAAATGGTTTCTTAGCCTATGCTGCATTATGTGCAAACCTTGCACCTATCTTGCTCCGAAACTAACACTGTCTCCAAACAGACCAAAGCAAGATTTTGTATGACACACGTCATCTAGAAGTTCCATCATGTGCGTCCAGATTGATTTCCAAGCATTTGGTATGTTCCATGCAAACCGTGCACCTATCTTTCATCAAGATTAGCACTATCTCCAAACAGACCGAACCGAGCATCCACTTGAGCCCCTTCACCTAGGAGTACCAACAAGTGCATCCAAAATGGTTTCTTAGACTATGGTGCATTAGGTGCAAACTGTGCACCTATCTTGCACTAAAAATAACAATGTCTCCAAATGGACCGAAACAAGATTCCATTTGACACACGTCGTTAAGGAGTTCCATCGGGTGCATCCAAATTGATTTCCATACATATGGTATCTTCCATGCAAAGCATGCACCTACCTTGCATAAGGATTAGCACTATCTCCAAACTGACCGAACCAAGCTTCCACTTGAGCCTCTTCACCCAAGAGTACCAAATAGTGCGTCCAAAATGGTTTCTTAGACTATAGTGCTTTAGGCGCAAACTGTGCACCTATATTGCACTAAAACTTACAATGTCTACAAACGGACTGAAGCAAGATTCCATATGACACACGTCATCTAGGAGTTCCATTGGGTGCGTCCAAATTGATTTCTAAGCATATGGTACGTTCCTTGCAAATCATGCACCTATCTTGCATCAAGATTAGCACTATCTCCAAACAGATCAAACGGAGCTTCCACTTGAGCCTCTTCACTAAAGTACAAACAGGTGCTTCCAAAATGGTTCCTTAGACTATGGTGCATTAGGCGCAAACCATGGAGATATCTTGCACCGAAACTAACACTTCTTCTAAATAGACCAGACCGAGATTCCATATGACACACGTCATCTAGGAGTTCCATCGGGTGCATCGAAATTGATTTCCAAGCATATGGTATGTTCCATGCAAACCGTGCGCCTTTCTTGCATCAAGATTAGCACTATCTCCAAACAGACCGAACTGAGCTCGACTTGAGCCTCTTCATCTAGGAGTACAAACAGGTGCGTCAAAAATGGTTTCTTAGACTATGGTGCATTACGCACAAACTATGCACCTATCTTGCATCGAAACTAACATTGTCTCCCAACAGACCGAAGCGAGATTCCATATGACACACGTCATCTAGGAGTTCCATTATGTGCGTCCAAATTGATTTCTTAACATATGGTACGTTGCATGCAAACTGTGCAACTATCTTGCATCAAGATTAGCAATATATACGAACAGACCAAATCGAGCCTCCACTTGAGCCTCTTCAACTACGAGTACCATCGGGTGCGTCTAAAATGGTTTCTTAGCCTATGGTGCATTAGGCCGAAACGTGCACATATCTTCTACCGAAACTAACACTATCTCTCAACGGACCGAAGCAAGATTCCATATGATACAAATCATCAAGGAGTTATATCAGGTGCGTCCTAATTGATTTCTAAGCATATCGTATGTTCCATGCAAACCATGCATCTATCTTGCATCAAGATTAGCACTATCTCCAAACAGACCGAACCTAGCATCCACTTGAGCCCCTTCACCTAGGAGTACCAACAAGTGCGTCCAAAATGGTTTCTTAGACTATGGTGCATTAGGTGCAAACTGTGCACCTATCTTGCACCGAAACTAACAATGTCTCCAAATGGACCGAAGCGAGATTCCAAATGACACACGTCATCAAGGAGTTCCATCGGGTGCATCCAAATTGATTTCCAAGCATATGGTATGTTCCATGCAAACCGTGCACCTATCTTCCATCAAGACTAGCACTATCTCTAAATAGACCGAACCGAGCCTCCACTTGAGCCACTTCACCTAGGAGTACCAACAGGTGCTTCCAAAATGGTTTCTTAGACTTTGGTGCATTAGGCGCAAACCGTGCACATATCTTGCACCAAAACTAATACTATCTCTAAGCACACCAAAGCGATTTTCCATATGACACACGTCATCAAGGAGTTCTATCGGGTGTGTCCAAATCAATTTCTAAGCAAATGGTATGTTCAATGCAGACCATGCATCTATCTTGCATCAGATTAGCACTATCTCCAAATAGACCAAACCAAGCTTTCACTTGAGCCTTTTACCTAGGAGTACCATCGGGTGCGTCCAAAATGGTTTCTTAGCCTATGCTGCATTATGTGCAAACCTTGCACCTATCTTGCTCCGAAACTAACACTGTCTCCAAACAGACCAAAGCAAGATTTTGTATGACACACGTCATCTAGAAGTTCCATCATGTGCGTCTAGATTGATTTCCAAGCATTTGGTATGTTCCATGCAAACCGTGCACCTATCTTTCATCAAGATTAGCACTATCTCCAAACAGACCGAACCGAGCATCCACTTGAGCCCCTTCACCTAGGAGTACCAACAAGTGCATCCAAAATGGTTTCTTAGACTATGGTGCATTAGGTGCAAACTGTGCACCTATCTTGCACTAAAAATAACAATGTCTCCAAATGGACCGAAACAAGATTCCATATGACACACGTCGTTAAGGAGTTCCATCGGGCGCATCCAAATTGATTTCCATACATATGGTATCTTCCATGCAAAGCATGCACCTACCTTGCATAAGGATTAGCACTATCTCCAAACTGACCGAACCAAGCTTCCACTTGAGCCTCTTCACCCAAGAGTACCAAATAGTGCGTCCAAAATGGTTTCTTAGACTATAGTGCTTTAGGCGCAAACTGTGCACCTATATTGCACTAAAACTTACAATGTCTACAAACGGACTGAAGCAAGATTCCATATGACACACGTCATCTAGGAGTTCCATTGGGTGCGTCCAAATTGATTTCTAAGCATATGGTACGTTCCCTGCAAATCATGCACCTATCTTGCATCAAGATTAGCACTATCTCCAAACAGATCAAACGGAGCTTCCACTTGAGCCTCTTCACTAAAGTACAAACAGGTGCTTCCAAAATGGTTCCTTAGACTATGGTGCATTAGGCGCAAACCATGGAGATATCTTGCACCGAAACTAACACTTCTTCTACATTGACCAGACCGAGATTCCCTATGACACACGTCATCTAGGAGTTCCATCGGGTGCATCGAAATTGATTTCCAAGCATATGGTATGTTCCATGCAAACCGTGCGCCTTTCTTGCATCAAGATTAGCACTATCTCCAAACAGACCGAACTGAGCTCGACTTGAGCCTCTTCATCTAGGAGTACAAACAGGTGCGTCAAAAATGGTTTCTTAGACTATGGTGCATTACGCACAAACTATGCACCTATCTTGCATCGAAACTAACATTGTCTCCAAACAGACCGAAGCGAGATTCCATATGACACACGTCATCTAGGAGTTCCATTATGTGCGTCCAAATTGATTTCTTAACATATGGTACGTTGCATGCAAACTGTGCAACTATCTTGCATCAAGATTAGCAATATATACGAACAGACCAAATCGAGCCTCCACTTGAGCCTCTTCAACTACGAGTACCATCGGGTGCGTCTAAAATGGTTTCTTAGCCTATGGTGTATTAGGCTTAAACGTGCACATATCTTCTACCAAAACTAACACTATCTCTAAACGAACCGAAGCAAGATTCCATATGATACAAATCATCAAGGAGTTATATCAGGTGCGTCCTAATTGATTTCTAAGCATATCGTATGTTCCATGCAAACCATGCATCTATCTTGCATCAAGATTAGCACTATCTCCAAACAGACCGAACCTAGCATCCACTTGAGCCCCTTCACCTAGGAGTACCAACAAGTGCGTCCAAAATGGTTTCTTAGACTATGGTGGATTAGGTGCAAACTATGCACCTATGTTACACCAAAACTAACAATGTCTCCAAATGGACCGAAGCAAGATTCCAAATGACACACGTCATCAAGGAGTTCCATCGGGTGCATCCAAATTGATTTCCAAGCATATGGTATGTTCCACGCAAATCGTGCACCTATCTTCCATCAAGACTAGCACTATCTCTAAACAGACCGAACCGAGCCTCCACTTGAGCCTCTTCACCTAGGAGTACCAACAGGTGCTTCCAAAATGGTTTCTTAGACTTTGGTGCATTAGGCGCAAACCGTGCACATATCTTGCACTGAAACTAATACTATCTCTAAGCACACCAAAGCGAGATTCCATATGACACACGTCGTCAAGGAGTTCCATCGGGTGCATCCAAATTGATTTCCAAGCATACGGTATGTTCCTTGCAAACCATGCACCTACCTTGCATAAGGATTAGCACTATCTCCAAACTGACCGAACCAAGCCTCCACTTGAGCCTCTTCACCCAAGAGTACGAAATAGTGCGTCCAAAATGGTTTCTTAGACTATGGTGCATTAGGCGCAAACTGTGCACCTATCTTGCACTAAAACTTAAAATGTCTACAAACGGACCAAAGCAAGATTCCATATGACACACGTCATCTAGGAGTTCCATTGGGTGCGTCCAAATTGATTTCTAAGCATATGGTATGTTCCATGCAAATTATGCACCTATCTTGCATCAAGATTAGCACTATCTCCAAACATATCAAACCGAGCTTCCACTTGAGCCTCTTCACCGAAGTACCAACAGGTTCTTCCAAAATGGTTTCTTAGACTATGGTGCATTAGGCGCAAACCATGCACATATCTTGCACCGAAACTAACACTATTTCTAAACAGACCAAGCTTCCACTTGAGCCTCTTCACCCAAGAGTACCAAATAGTGCATCCAAAATGGTTTCTTAGACTATGGTGCATTAGGCACAAACTGTGCACCTATCTTGCACTAAAACTTACAATGTCTACAAACGGACCGAAGCAAGATTCCATATGACACACGTCATCAAGGAGTTCCATCGGGTGCATCCAAGTTGATTTCCAAGCATATGGTATGTTCCATGCAAAATGTGCAACTATCTTGCATCAAGATTAGCACTATCTCCAAACAGAACGAACCGAGCTTCCACTTGAGCCTCTTCATCAAGGAGTACAAACAAGTGTGTCAAAAATGGTTTCTTAGACTATGGTGCATTACGCACAAACTATGCACCTATCTTGCACTGAAACTATCATTGTATCCAAACAGACCGAAGCGAGATTCCATATGACACACGTCATCAAGGAGTTCCATTGGGTGCGTCCAAATTGATTTCTTAACATATGATACGTTGCATGCAAACTGTGCAACTATCTTGCATCAAGATTAGCATTATATCCGAACAGACCAAATCGAGCCTCCACTTGAGCCTCTTCAACTACGAGTACCATCGGGTGCGTCTAAAATGGTTTCTTAGCCTATGGTGCATTAGGCGTAAATCGTGCACATATCTTCTACCAAAACTAACACTGTCTCTAAACGAACCGAAGCAAGATTACTTATGACACAAATCATCAAAGAGTTATATCTGGTGCGTCCTAAATGATTTCTAAGCATATCGTATGTTCCATGCAAACCATGCATCTATCTTGCATCAAGATTAGCACTATCTCCAAACAGACCAAACCTAGCATCCACTTGAGCCCGGTCACCTAGGAGCACCAACAAGTGCGTCCAAAATGGTTTCTTAGACTATGGTGCATTTGGTGCAAACTGTGCGCCTATCTTGCACCGAAACTAACAATATCTCCAAATGGACCGAAGTGAGATTCCAAATGACACACGTCAACAAGGAATTCCATCGGGTGCATCCAAATATTTCTAAGTATATGGTATGTTCCATGCAAATCGTGCACCTATCTTGCATCAAGACTAGCACTATCTCTAAACAGACCGAACCGAGCCTCCACTTGAGCCTCTTCACCTAGGAGTACCAACAGGTGCTTCCTAAATTGTTTCTTAGACTTCGGTGCTTTAGGCGCAAACCGTGCACATATCTTGCAGACCAAAGTGAGATTTCATATGACACACATTATCTAGGAGTTCCATCGGGTGCATCCAAATTGATTTCCAAGGAAATGGTATGTTCCATGCAAACCGCGCACCTATCTTGCATCAAGATTAGCACTATCTCCAAACAGACCGAACCGAGCTTCCACTTGAGCCTCTTCATCTAGGAGTACAAACAAGTGTGTCAAAAATGGTTTCTTAGACTATGGTGCATTACGCACAAACTATGCACCTATCTTGCACTGAAACTAACATTGTCTCCAAACAGACCGAAGCGAGATTCCATATGACACACGTCATCAAGGAGTTCCATTGGGTGCGTCCAAATTGATTTCTTAACATATGGTACGTTGCATGCAAACTGTGCAACTATCTTGCATCAAGATTAGCACTATATCCGAACAGACCAAATCGAGCCTCCACTTGAGCCTCTTCAACTACGAGTACCATCGGGTGCGTCTAAAATGGTTTCTTAGCCTATGGTGCATTAGGCTTAAACCGTGCACATATCTTCTACCAAAACTAACACTGTCTCTAAACGAAGCGAAGCAAGATTCCTTATGACACAAATCATCAAGGAGTTCCATCATATGCGTCCTAATTGATTTCTAAGCATATCGTATGTTCCATGCAAACCATGCATCTATCTTGCATCAAGATTAGCACTATCTCCAAACAGACCAAACCTAGCATCCACTTGAGCCCCTTCACCTAGGAGCACCAACAAGTGCGTCCAAAATGGTTTCTTAGACTATGGTGCATTTGGTGCAAACTGTGCGCCTATCTTGCACCGAAACTAACAATATCTCCAAATGGACCGAAGTGAGATTCCAAATGACACACGTCATCAAGGAATTCCATCGGGTGCATCCAAATTCATTTCTAAGCATATGGTATGTTCCATGCAAATCGTGCACCTACCTTGCATAAGGATTAAAACTATCTCCAAACTGACCGAACCAAGCTTCCACATGAGCCTCTTCACCCAAGGGTACCAAATAGTGCGTCCAAAATTGTTTCTTAGACTATAGTGCATTAGGCGCAAACTATGCACCTATCTTGCACTAAAACTTATAATGTCTGCAAACGGACCGAAGCAAGATTCTATATGACACACGTCATCTAGGAGTTCCATTGGGTGCGTCCAAATTGATTTCTAATCATATGGTATGTTCCTTGCAAATCATGCACCTATCTTGCATGAAGATTAGCACTATCTCCAAACAGATCAAACCGAGCTTCCACTTGAGCCTCTTCACCGAAGTACCAACAGGTGCATCCAAGATGGTTTCTTAGCCTATGCTGCATTATGTGCAAACCTGGCACCTATCCTGCACCAAAACTAACACTATCTCCAAAAAGACCGAAGCAAGATTTCATATGACACACGTCATCTAGGAGTTCCATCATGTGCTTCCAGATTATTTTCCAAGCATTTGGTATGTTCCATGCAAACCGTGCACCTATCTTGCATCAAGATTAGCACTATCTCCAAATAGACCGGAACCGAGCAACCACTTGAGCCCCTTCACCTAGGAGTACCAACAAGGGCGTCCAAAATGGTTTCTTAGACTATGGTGCATTAGGTGCAAACTGTGCACCTTTTTTGCACCGAAACTAACAATGTCTCCAAATGGACCGAAACGAGATTCCATATGACACACGTCGTCAAGGAGTTCCATCGGGTGCATCCAAATTGATTTTCATGCATATGGTATGTTCCATGCAAACCATGCACCTACCTTGCATAAGACTTAGCACTATCTCCAAACTGACCAAACCAAGCTTCCACTTGAGCATCTTCACTTAGGAGTACCAAATAGTGCGTCCAAAATGGTTTCTTAGACTATGGTGTATTAGGCGCAACCTGTGCACCTACCTTGCACTAAAACTTACAATGTCTACAAACGAACCGAAGCAAGATTCCATATGACACACGTCATCTAGGAGTTCCATTGGGTGCGTCCATATTGATTTCTAAGCATATGTTATGTTCCATGCAAATCATGCACCTATCTTGCATCAAGATTTGCACTATCTCCAAACAAATCAAACCGAGCTTCCTCTAAGCCTCTTCACCAAAGTACCAACAGGTGCTTCCAAAATGGTTTCTTAGACTATGGTGCATTAGGCGCAAACCATGCACATATCTTGCACTGAAACTAACATTGTTTCTAAACAGACCAAAGAGAGATTCCATATGACACACGACATCAACGAGTTCCATCGGGTGCATCCAAATTGATTTCCAAGCATATGGTATGTTCCATGCAAACCGTGCACCTACCTTGCATCAAGATTAGGACTATCTCCAAACAGACCGAACCGAGCTTCTACTTGAGCCTCTTCATCTAGGAGTACAAACAGATGCGTCAAAAATGGTTTCTAAGACTATGGTGCATTAGGCACAAACTATGCACCTATCTTACACCAAAACTAACACTCTCTCCAAACAGTCCGAAGCGAGATTCCATATGACACACGTCATCTATGAGTTCCATTGGGTGCATCCAAATTAATTTCTTAACATATGGTACGTTTCATGCAAACTGCACAACTATCTTGCATCAAGATTAGCACTATATCCGAACCGACCAAATCGAGCCTCCACTTGAGCCACTTCAACTATGAGTACCATCGGGTGCGTCTAAAATGGTTTCTTAGCCTATGGTGCATTAGGCGTAAACCGTGCACATATCTTCTACCAAAACTAACACAGTCTCTAAACGAAACGAAGCAAGATACCATATGACACAAATCATCATGGAGTTATATGAGGTGCGTCCTAATTGATTTCTAAGCATATCATATGTTCCATGCAAACCGTGCATCTATCTGGCATCAAGATTAGCACTATCTCCAAACACACCAAACCAAGCTTTCACTTGAGCACCTTGACCTAGGAGTATCATCGGGTGTGTCCAAAATGGTTTCTTATCCTATGCTGCATTACGTGCAAACCGTGCACCTATCTTGCACCGAAACTAACAGTGTATATAGATGGACCGAAGTGAGATTCCATATGACACATGTCGTCTAGGAGTTCCATCTGGTGCATCCAAATTGATTTCTGAGCATATGGTATGTTTCCTGCAAATCGTGCACCTATCTTGCATCAAGATTAACACTATCTCTAAACAGACCGAACCGAGCCTCCACTTGAGCCTCTTCACCTAGGAGTACCAACAGGTGCTTCAAAAATGGTTTCTTAGACTTTGGTAAATTAGGCGCAAACCCTGCACATATCTTGCACCAAAACTAATACTATCTCTAAGCACACCAAAACGAGATTCCATATGACACACGTCATGAAGTAGTTCTATCGGGTGTGTTCAAATTAATTTCTAAGCATATGGTACGTTCCATGTAGACCGTGTATCTATCTTGCATCAAGATTAGCACTATCTCCAAATAGACTAAACCGAGCTTTCACTTGAGCCTTTTACCTAGGAGTACCATCAGGTGCGTCCAAAATGGTTTCTTAGCCTATGCTGCATTATGTGCAAACCTTGCACCTATCCTGCACCGAAACTAACACTGTCTCCAAACAGACCGAAGCAAGATTTCGTTTGACACACATCATCTAGGAGTTCCATCATGTGTTTCCAGAATGTTTTCCAAGCATTTGGTAGATTTCATGCAAACTATGCACCTATCTTGCATGAAGATTAGAACTATCTCCAAACAGACCGAACCGAGCAACCACTTGAGCCCCATCGCCTAGGAGTACAAACAAGTGCGTCCAAAATGGTTTCTTAGACTATGGTGCATTAGGTGCAAACTGTGCACCTATCTTGCACCGAAACAAATAATGTCTCCAAATGGACCGAAGCGAGATTCCATATGACACACATAATCAAGGAGTTCCATCAGGTGCATCAAAATTGATTTACAAGCATGTGGTATGTTCCATGCATACCCTGCACCTACCTTGCATAAGGATTAGCACTGTCTCCAAACTGACCGAACCAAGCTTCCACTTGAGCCTCTTCACCCAAGAGTACCAAATAGTGCAACCAAAATGGTTTCTTAGACTATGGTGCATTAGGCGCAAACTTTGCACCTATCTTGCACTAAAACTTACAATGTCTAAAAACGGACCGAAGCAAGATTCCATATGACACACGTCATCTACGAGTTCCATTTGGTGCGTCCAAATTGATTTCTAAGCGTATGGTATGTTCCTTGTAAATCATGCACCTATCTTGCATCAAGATTAGCACTATCTCCAAACATATCAAACCGAGCTTCCACTTGAGCTTCTTCACCGAAGTAACAACAGGTGCTTCCAAAATGGTTTCTAAGACTATTTTGCATTAGGCCCAAACCATGCACATATCTTGCACCAAAACTAACAATATTTCTAAACTGACCAAAGTGAGATTCCATATGACACACGTCATCCAGGAGTTCCATCGTGTGCATCCAAATTGATTTCCAAGCATATGGTATGTTCCATGCAAACTGTGCACCTATCTTGCATCAAGATTAGCACTATCTCCAAACAGACCGAACCGAGCATCCACTTGAGCCCCTTAACCTAGGAGTACCAACAATTGTGTCCAAAATGGTTTCTTAGACTATGGTGCATTAGGTGCAAACTGTGCACCTATCTTACACCGAAACTAACAATGTCTCCAAATGGACCGAAGCGAGATTCCGTATGATACATGTCATCAAGGAGTTCCATCGGGTGCATCCAAATTGATTACCAAGCATATTGTATGTTCCATACAAACCATGCACCTACCTTGCAGAAGGATTAGCACCATCTCCAAACTGACCGAACCGAGCATCCAGTTGAGCCCCTTCACCTAGGAGTACCAACAGGTGCTTCCAAAATGGTTTCTTAGACTATGGTGCATTAGGCGCAAACCATGCACATATCTTGCACCGAAACTAACATTGTTTTTAAACAGACCAAAGTGAGATTCCATATGACACACGTCATCAAGGAGTTCCATCGGGTGCATCCAAATTGATTTCCAAGCATATGGTATGTCCTATGCAAACCGTGCACCTATCTTGCATCAAGATTAGCACTATCTCCAAACAGACCGAACCGAGCTTCCACTTGAGCCTCTTCATCTAGGAGTACAAACAGGTGTGTCAAAAAGGGTTTCTTAGACTATGTGGCATTAGGCACAAACTATGCACCTATCTTGCACCGAAACGAACATTGTCTCCAAACAGACCGAAGCGAGATTCCGTATGACACACGTCATCAAGGAGTTCCATTGGATGCATCCAAATTGATTTCTTAACATATGGTACGTTGCATTCAAACTGTGCAACTATCTTGCATCAAGATTAGCACTATATCCGAACAGACCAAATCGAGCCTGCACTTGAGCCTCTTCAACTACGAGTACCATCAGGTGCGTCTAAAATGGTTTCTTAGCCTATGGTGCATTAGGCGTAAATCGTGCACATATCTTCTACCAAAACTAACACTGTCTCTAAACGAACCAAAGCAAGATTCCATATGACACAAATCATCAAGGAGTTATATCAGGTGCGTCCTAATTGGTTTCTAAGCATATCGTATGTTCCATGCAAACCGTGCATCTATCTTGCATCAAGATTAGAACTATCTCCAAATAGACCAAATTGAGCTTTCACTTGAGCCCCTTCACCTAGGAGTACCATTGAGTGCGTCCAAAATGGTTTCTTATCCTATGGTAGGTGCAAACTGTGCACCTATCTTGCACCGAAAATAACTTTGTCTCTAAACGAACCGAAGTGAGATTCCATATGACACATGTCATCTAGGAGTTCCATCCGGTGCGTCTAAATTGATTTCTAAACATATGGTATGTTCCATGCAAATCGTGCACCTATCTTCCGTCAAGATTAGCACTCTCTCTAAACAGACCGAACCGAGCCTCCACTTGAGCCTCTTCACCTAGGAGTACCAACAGGTGCTTTCAAAATGGTTTCTGAGACTTTGGTGCATTAGGCACAAACCGTGCACATATCTTGCACAAAAACTAATACTATATCTAAGCACACCAAAGTGACATTCCATATGACACACGTCATCAAGGAGTTCTATCGGGTGTGTCCAAATTAATTTCTAAGCATATGGTACGTTCCATGCAGACTGTGCATCTATCTTGCATCAAGATTAGGACTATCTCCAAATAGACCAAACCGAGCTTTCACTTGAGCCTTTTACCTAGGAGTACCATCGGGTGCGTCCAAAATGGTTTCTTAGCCTATGTTGCATTATGTGCAAACTTTGCACCTATCTTCCACCGAAACTAACACTGTCTCCAAGTAGACCAAAGCAAGATTTTGTATGACACACGTCATCTACGAGTTCCATCATGTGTGTCCAGATTGATTTCTAAGCATATGGTATGTTCCTTGCAAATCATGCACCTATCTTGCATCAAGATTAGCACTATCTCCAACCATATCAAACCGAGCTTCCACTTGAGCCTCTTCACCGAAGTACCAACCGGTGCTTCCAAAATGGTTTCTTAGAGTATGGTGCATTAGGCGCAAACCATGCACATATCTTGCACCGAAACTAACACTGTTTCTAAACAGACCAAAGTGAGATTCCATATGACACACGTCATCAAGGAGTTCCATCGGGAACATCCAAATTGATTTCCAAGCATATCGTATGTTCCATGCAAACCGTGCACCTATCTTGCATCATGATTAGCACTATATCCAAACAGACTGAACCGAGCTTCCACTTGAGCCTCTTCATCTAGGAGTACAAACAGGTGTGTCAAAAATGGTTTCTTAGACTATGTTGCATTAGGCACAAACTATGCACCTATCTTGCACCGAAACTAACATTGTCTCCAAACAGACCGAAGCGAGATTCCATATGACACACGTCATCTAGGAGTTCCATTGGGTGCATCCAAATTGATTTCTTAACATATGGTACGTTGTATTCAAACTGTGCAACTATCTTGCATCAATATTAGCACTATATTGTTACCCAAAAAAAGATTAGCACTATATCCAAACAGACCAAATCGAGCCTCCACTTGAGCCTCTTCAACTACGAGTACCATCAGGTGCGTCTAAAATGGTTTCTTAGCCTATGGTGCATTAGGCGTAAATCGTGCACATATCTTCTACCAAAACTAACACTGTCTCTAAACGAACCGAAGCAAGATTCCATGTGACACATATCATCAAGGAGTTATATCAGATACGTCCTAATTGGTTTCTAAGCATATCGTAAGTTCCATGCAAACCGTGCATCTATCTTGCATCAAGATTAGCACTATCTCCAAATAGACCAAACCGAGCTTTCACTTGAGCCCCTTGACCTAGGAGTACCATCGGGTGCGTCCAAAATGGTTTCTTATCCTATGGTAGGTGCAAACTGTGCACCGAAAATAACTTTGTCTCTAAACTGACCGAAGTGAGATTCCATATGACACATGTCATCCAGGAGTTCCATCTGGTGCGTCTAAATTGATTTCTGAACATATGGTATGTTCCAAGCAAATCGTGCACCTATCTTCCATCAAGATTAGCACTATCTTTAAACAGACCGAACCGAGCCTCTTCACCTAGGAGTACCAACAGGTGCTTCCAAAATGGTTTCTGAGACTTTGGTGCATTAGGTGCAAACCGTGCACATATCTTGCACCAAAACTAATACTATCTCTAAGCACACCAAAGTGAGATTCCATATGACACATGTCATCAAGGAGTTCTATCGGGTGTGTCCAAATTAATTTCTAAGCATGTGGTACGTTCCATGCAGACCGTGCATCTATCTTGCATCAAGATTAGCACTATCTCCAAATAGACCAAACCGAGCTTTCACTTCAGCCTTTTACCTAGGAGTACCATCGGGTGCGTCCAAAATGGTTTCTTAGCCTATGTTGCATTATGTGCAAACTTTGCACCTATCTTGCACCGAAACTAACACAGTCTCCAAGTAGACCAAAGCAAGATTTTGTATGACACACGTCATCTACAAGTTCCATCATGTGTGTCCAGATTGATTTCTAAGCATATGGTATGTTCCTTGCAAATCATGCACCTATCTTGCATCAAGATTAGCACTATCTCCAAACATATAAAACCGAGCTTTCACTTGAGCCTCTTCACTAAAGTACCAACAGGTGCTTCCAAAATGGTTTCTTAGACTATGGTGCATTGGGCGCAAACTGTGCACCTATCTTGCATCAAGATTAGCACTATCTCCAAACATATCAAACCGAGCTTCCACTTGAGCCTCTTCACCGAACTACCAAGAGGTTCTTTCAAAATGGTTTCTTAGACTGTGGTGCATTAGGCGCAAACCATGCACATATCTTGCACCGAAACTAGCAATATTTCTAAACAGACCAAAGTGAGATTCCATATGACACACGTCATCAAGGACTTCCATCGGGTGCATCCAAATTGATTTCCGAGCATATGGTATGTTCCATGCAAACCGTGCACCTATCTTACATCAATATTAGCACTATCTCCAAATAGAATAAATCGAGCTTTCACTTGACCCTTTTACCTAGGAGTACCATCGGGTTCGTCCAAAATAGTTTCTTAGCCTATGCTGCATTAGGTGCAAACCTTGCACCTATCTTGCATCGAAACTAACAATGTCTCCAAACAGAGCAAAGCGAGATTCCATATGACACACGTCATCTAGGAGTTCCATCATGTGCGTTGAGATTGATTTCCAAGCATTTGGTATATTCCATGCAAACCGTGCACCTATCTTGCATCAAGATTAGCACTATCTCCAAACAGACTGAACCGAGCATCCACTTGATCCCCTTCACCTAGGAGTACCAACAAGTGCGTCCAAAATGGTTTCTTAGACTATGGTGCATTAGGTGCAAACTGTGCACCTATCTTGCACCGAAACTAACAATGTCTCCAAATGGACCGAAGCGAGATTCCATATGACACACATTGTCACGGAGTTCCATCGGGTGCATCCAAATTGATTTCCATGCATATGGTATGTTCCATGCAAACCATGCACCTACCTTGCATAAGGATTAGCACTATCTCCAAACTGACCGAACCAAGCTTCCACTTGAGCCTCTTCACCAAAGAGTACCAAATAGTGCAACCAAAATGGTTTCTTAGACTATGGTGCATTAGGCGCAAACTTTGCACCTATCTTGCACTAAAACTTACAATGTCTACAAACGGACCGAAGCAAGATTCCATATGACACACGTCATCTAGGAGTTCCATTGGGTGCGTCCAAATTGATTTCTAAGCATATGGTATGTTCCTTACAAATCATGCACCTATCTTGCATCAAGATTAGCACTATATCCAAACATATCAAACCAACTTCCACTTGAGTCTCTTCACCGAAGTACCAACAGGTGCTTCCAAAATGGTTTCTTAGACTATTGTGCATTATGCGCAAACCATGCACATATCTTGTACCAAAACTAACACTATTTCTAAACAGAACAAAGTGAGATTCTATATGACACATCATCAAGGAGTTCCATCGGGTGCATCCAAATTAATTTCCAAGCATATGGTATGTTCCATGCAAACTGTGCACCTATCTTGCATCAAGATTAGACTATCTCCAAACATACCGAACCGAGCATCCACTTGAGCCCCTTCACCTAGGAGTACCAACAAGTGCATCCAAAATGGTTTCTTAGACTATGGTGCATTAGGTGCAAACTGTGCACCTATCTTGCACCGAAACTAACAATGTCCCCAAATGGACCGAAGCGAGATTTCATATGACACACGTTGTCACGGAGTTCCATCGGGTGCATCCAAATTGATTTCCAAGCATATGGTATGTCCCAGGCAAACCATGCACCTACCTTGCATAAGGATTAGCACTATCTCCAAACTGACAGAACCAAGCTTCCACTTGAGCCTCTTCACCCAAGAGTACCAAATAGTGCAACCAAAATGGTTTCTTAGACTATGGTGCATTAGGCGCAAACTGTGCACCTATCTTGCACTAAAACTTACAATGTCTACAAATGGACTGAAGCAAGATTCCATATGACACACGTCATCTAGGAGTTCCATTGGGTGCGTCCAAATTGATTTCTAAGCATATGGTATGTTCCTTGCAAATCATGCACCTATCTTGCATCAAGATTAGCACTATCTCTAAACACATCAAACCGAGCTTCCACTTGCTTCACCGAAGTACCAACAGGTGCTTCCAAAATTGTTTCTTAGACTATGCTCCATTAGGCGCAAACCATGCACATATCTTGCACCAAAACTAACACTATTTCTAAACAGACCAAAGTGAGATTCCATATGACACATGTCATCAAGGAGTTCCATCGGGTGCATCCAAATTGATTTCCAAGCATATGGTATGTTCCATGCAAACCGTGCACCTATCTTGCATCAAGATTAGCACTATCTCCAAACAGACCGAACCGAGCTTCCACTTGAGCCTCTTCATCTAGGAGTACAAACAGGTGTATCAAAAATGGTTTCTTAGACTATGGTGCATTAGGCACAAACTATGCACC
Source organism: Sorghum bicolor (assembly GCF_000003195.3). Classification (NCBI taxonomy): domain Eukaryota; kingdom Viridiplantae; phylum Streptophyta; class Magnoliopsida; order Poales; family Poaceae; genus Sorghum; species Sorghum bicolor. Next base: position 32,775,739 of record NC_012871.2, read on the forward strand.
TATCTTGCACCGAAACTAACATTGTCTCCTAACAGACCGAAACGAGATTCCATACGACACACGTCATCTAGGAGTTCCATTGGGTGCGCCCAAATTGATTTCTTAACATATGGTACGTTGCATGCAAACTGTGAAACTATCTTGCACCAAGATTAGCACTATATCCGAACAGACCAAATCGAGCCTCCACTTGAGCCTCTTCAACTATGAGTACCATCAGGTGCGTCTAAAATGGTTTCTTAGCCTATGGTGTATTAGGCGTAAACCGTTCTACCAAAACTAACACTGTCTCTAAACGAACCAAAGCAAGATTCCATATGACACGCTTCATCAAGGAGTTCCATCGGGTGCATCTAAATTGATTTCCAAGCATATGGTATGTTCCATGCAAATCGTGCACCTATCTTGCATCAAGACTAGCACTATCTCTAAACAGACCGAACCGAGCCTCCACTTGAGCCTCTTCACCTAGGAGTACAAACAAGTGCTTCCAAAATGGTTTCCTAGCATTTGGTGCATTAGGCGCAAACCATGCACACATCTTGCACTGGAACTAATACTATCTCTAAGCACACCAAAGCGAGATTCCATATGACACAAGTCATCAAGGAGTTCTATCGGGTGTGTCCAAATTAATTTCTAAGCATATGGTACATTCTATGCAGTCCATACATCTATCTTGCATCAGGATTAGCACTATCTCCAAATAGACCAAATCAAGCTTTCACTTGAGCCTTTTACATAGGAGTACCATCGGGTGCGTCCAAAATGGTTTCTTAGCCTATGCTACATTATGTGCAAACCTTGCACCTATCTTGCACTGAAACTTACAGTGTCTCCAAACACACCAAAGCAAGATTTTGTATGACACACGTCATCTAGGAGTTCCATCATGTGCGCCAGATTGATTTCCATGCATTTTGGTATGTTCCATGCAAACCGTGCACCTATCTTGCATCAAGACTAGCACTATCTCCAAACAGACCGAACCGAGCATCCACTTGAGCCCCTTCACCTAGGAGTACCAACAAGTGCGTCCAAAATGGTTTCTTAGACTATGGAGCATTAGGTGCAAACTGTGCACCTATCTTGCACCGAAACTAACAATGTCTCCAAATGGACCAAAGCGAGATTCCGTATGACACACGTCGTCAAGGAGTTCCATCGGGTGCAGCCAAATTGATTCCCAAGCATATGGTATGTTCCATGCAAACCATGCACCTACCTTGCATAAGGATTACCACTATCTCCAAACTGACCGAACCAAGCTTCCACTTGAGCCTCTTCACCCAAGAGTACCAAATAGTGCATCCAAAATGGTTTCTTAGACTATGGTGCATTAGGCGCAAACTGTGCACCTATCTTGCACTAAAACTTACAATGTCTACAAACAGACCGAAGCAAGATTCCATATGACACACGTCATCTAGGAGTTCCATTGGGTGTGTCCAAATTGATTTCTAAGCACATGCTATGTTGCTTGCAAATCATGCACCTATCTTGCATCAAGATTAGCACTTTCTCCAAACATATCAAACCGAGCTTCCACTTGAGCCTCTTCACCGAAGTACCAACAGGTGCTTCCAAAATGGTTTCTTAGACTATGGTCCATTAGGCGCAAACCATGCACATATCTTGCACCAAAACTAACACTATTTCTAAACAGACCAAAGTGAGATTCCATATGACACACGTCGTCAAGGAGTTCCATCAGGTGCATCCAAATTGATTTCCAAGCAAATGGTATGTTCCATGCAAACCGTGCACCTATCTTGCATCAAGATTAGCACTATCTCCAAACAGACCGAACCGAGCTTCCACTTGAGCCTCTTCCTCTAGGAGTACAAACAGGTGTGTCAAAAATGGTTTCTTAGACTATGGTGCGTTAAGCACAAACTATGCACCTATCTTGCACCGAAACTAACATTGTCTCCAAATGGACCGAAGCGAGATTCCATATGACACACGTCGTTAAGGAGTTCCATCGGGTGCATCCAAATTGATTTCCAAGCATATGGTATGTTCCTTGCAAACCGTGCACCTATCTTGCATGAAGATTAGCACTATCTCTAAACAGACCGAACCGAGCATCCACTTGAGCCCCTTCACCTAGGAGTACCAACAAGTGCGTGCAAAATGGTTTCTTAGACTATAGTGCATTAGGTGCAAACTGTGCACCTATCTTGCACCGAAACTAACAATGTCTCCAAATGGACCAAAGCGAGATTCCATATGACACACGTCGTCAAGGAGTTCCATCAGGTGCATCCAAATTGATTTCCAAGCATATTGTATGTTCCATGCAAACCATGCACCTACCTTGCATAAGGATTAGCACTATCTCCAAAGTGACCGAACCAAGCTTCTACTTGAGCCTCTTCACTCAAGAGTACCAAATAGTGCGTCCAAAATGGTTTCTTAGACTATAGTGCATTAGGCGCAAACTGTGCACCTATCTTGCACTAAAACTTAGCTTGTCTACAAACGGACCGAAGCAAGATTCCATATGACACACGACATCTAGGAGTTCTATTGGGTGCATCCAAATTGATTTGTAAGCATATGGTATGTTCCTTGCAAATCATGCACTTATCTTGCATCAAGATTAGCACTATCTCCAAACAGATCAAACCGAGCTTCCACTTGAGCCTCTTCACCGAAGTACCAGCAGGTGCTTCCAAAATGGTTTCTTAGACTATGGTGCATTAGGCACAAACTATGCACATATCTTGCACCGAAACTAACACTATTTGTAAACAGACCAAAGTGAGATTTCATATGACACACGTCATTAAGGAGTTCCATCGGGTGCATCCAACTTGATTTCCATGCATATGGTATGTTCATGCAAACCGTGCACCTATCTAGCATCAAGATTAACACTATCTCTAAACAGACCAAACCAAGCATCCACTTGAGCCCCTTCACCTAGGAGTACCAACAAGTGCGTCCAAAATGGTTTCTTAGACTATGGTGCATTAGGTGCAAACTATGCACCTTTCTTGCACCGAAACTAACAATGTCTCCAAATGGACCAAAGCGAGATACCATATGACACACGTCATCATGGAGTTCCATCGGGTGCATCCAAATTGATTTCCAAGCATATGGTATGTTCCATGCAAACCATGCACCTACCTTGCATAAGGATTAGCACTATCTCCAAATGGACCGAACCAAGCTTCCACTTGAGCCACTTCACTGAAGAGTACCAAATAGTGCATCCAAAATGGTTTCTTAGACTATGGTGCATTAGGCGCAAACTGTGCACCTATCTTACACTAAAACTAACAATGTCTACAATCAGACCAAAGCAAGATTCCATATGACACACGTAATCTAGGTGTTCTATTGGGTGCATCCAAATTGGTTTCTAAGCATATGGTATGTTCCTTGCAAATCATGCACTTATCTTGCATCAAAATTAGCACTATCTCCAAACAGATCAAACTGAGCTTCCACGTGAGCCTCTTCATCTAGGAGTACAAACAGGTGTGTCAAAAATGGTTTCTTAGACTATGGTGCATTAGGCACAAACTATGCACCTATCTTGCACCGAAACTAACATTGTCTCCAAATGGACCGAAGCGAGATTCCATATGACACACGTCGTCAAGGAGTTCCATTGGGTGCATCCAAATTGATTTCCAAGCATATCGTATGTTCGACGCAAACCGTGCACTTATCTTGCATCAAGATTAGCA
>NC_012871.2:32780124-32785298 GCF_000003195.3 Sorghum bicolor
CTATCTTGCATCAAGATTAGCACTATCTCTAAACAGACCGAACCGAGCATCCACTTGTGCCCCTTCACCTAGAAGTACCAACAAGTGGTCCAAAATGGTTTCTTAGACTATCGTGCATTAGGTGCAAACTGTGCACTTATCTTGCACTAAAACTTACAATGTCTACAAACGAACCGAAGCAAGTTTCCATATGACACACGTCATCTAGGAGTTCCATTGGGTGCGTCCAAATTGATTTCTAAGCATATGGTATGTTCCTTGCAAATCATGCACCTTTCTTGCATAAAGATTAGTACTATCTCCAAACAGATCAAACGGAGCTTCCACTTGAGCCTCTTCACTAAAGTACCAACAGGTGCTTCCAAAATGGTTTCTTAGACTATGGTGCATTAGGCGCAAACCATGCACATATCTTGCACCGAAACTAACACTGCTTCTAAATAGACCAAAGCGATATTCCATATGACACACGTCATCTAGGAGTTCCATCGGGTGCATCAAAATTGATTTCCAAGCATATGGTATGTTCCATGCACACTGTGCACCTATCTTGCATCAAGATTAGCACTATCTCCAAACAGACCGAACCGAGATTCCACTTGAGCCTCTTCATCTAGGAGTACAAACAGGTGCGTCAAAAATGGTTTCTTAGACTATGGTGCATTACGCACAAATTATGCACCTATCTTGCACCGAAACTAACATCGTCTCCAAACAGACCGAAGAGAGATTCCATATGACACACGTCATCTAGGAGTTCCATTATGTGCGTCCAAATTGATTTCTGAACATATGGTACGTTGCATGCAAACTGTGCAACTATCTTGCATCAAGATTAGCACTATATACGAACAGACCAAATCAAGCCTCCACTTGAGCCTCTTCAACTACGAGTACCATCTGGTGCGTCTAAAATGGTTTCTTAGCCTATGGTGCATTAGGCGTAAACCGTGCACATATCTTCTACCAAAACTAACACTATCTCTAAACGAACCGAAGCAAGATTCCATATGATACAAATCATCAAGGAGTTATATCAGGTGCGTCCTAATTGATTTCTAAGCATATCGTATGTTCCATGCAAACCATGCATCTATCTTGCATCAAGATTAGAACTATCTCCAAACAGACCGAACCGAGCATCCACTTGAGCCCCTTCACCTAGGAGTACCAACAAGTGCGTCCAAAATGGTTTCTTAGACTATGGTGCATTAGGTGCAAACTGTGCACCTATCTTGCACCGAAACTAACAATGTCTCCAAATGGACCGAAGCGAGATTCCAAATGACACACGTCATCAAGGAGTTCCATCGGGTGCATCCAAATTGATTTCCAAGCATATGGTATGTTCCATGCAAACCGTGCACCTATCTTCCATCAAGACTAGCACTATCTCTAAATAGACCGAACCGAGCCTACACTTGAGCCACTTCACCTAGGAGTACCAACAGGTGCTTCCAAAATGGTTTCTTAGACTTTGGTGCATTAGGCGCAAACCGTGCACATATCTTGCACCAAAACTAATACTATCTCTAAGCACACCAAAGCGATTTTCCATATGACACACGTCATCAAGGAGTTCTATCGGGTGTGTCCAAATCAATTTCTAAGCAAATGGTATGTTCAATGCAGACCATGCATCTATCTTGCATCAGATTAGCACTATCTCCAAATAGACCAAACCAAGCTTTCACTTGAGCCTTTTACCTAGGAGTACCATCGGGTGCGTCCAAAATGGTTTCTTAGCCTATGCTGCATTATGTGCAAACCTTGCACCTATCTTGCTCCGAAACTAACACTGTCTCCAAACAGACCAAAGCAAGATTTTGTATGACACACGTCATCTAGAAGTTCCATCATGTGCGTCCAGATTGATTTCCAAGCATTTGGTATGTTCCATGCAAACCGTGCACCTATCTTTCATCAAGATTAGCACTATCTCCAAACAGACCGAACCGAGCATCCACTTGAGCCCCTTCACCTAGGAGTACCAACAAGTGCGTCCAAAATGGTTTCTTAGACTATGGTGCATTAGGTGCAAACTGTGCACCTATCTTGCACTAAAAATAACAATGTCTCCAAATGGACCGAAACAAGATTCCATATGACACACGTCGTTAAGGAGTTCCATCGGGTGCATCCAAATTGATTTCCATACATATGGTATCTTCCATGCAAAGCATGCACCTACCTTGCATAAGGATTAGCACTATCTCCAAACTGACCGAACCAAGCTTCCACTTGAGCCTCTTCACCCAAGAGTACCAAATAGTGCGTCCAAAATGGTTTCTTAGACTATAGTGCTTTAGGCGCAAACTGTGCACCTATCTTGCACTAAAACTTACAATGTCTACAAATGGACTGAAGCAAGATTCCATATGACACACGTCATCTAGGAGTTCCATTGGGTGCGTCCAAATTGATTTCTAAGCATATGGTACGTTCCTTGCAAATCATGCACCTATCTTGCATCAAGATTAGCACTATCTCCAAACAGATCAAACGGAGCTTCCACTTGAGCCTCTTCACTAAAGTACAAACAGGTGCTTCCAAAATGGTTCCTTAGACTATGGTGCATTAGGCGCAAACCATGCAGATATCTTGCACCGAAACTAACACTTCTTCTAAATAGACCAGAGCAAGATTCCATATGACACACGTCATCTAGGAGTTCCATCGGGTGCATCGAAATTGATTTCCAAGCATATGGTATGTTCCATGCAAACCGTGCGCCTTTCTTGCATCAAGATTAGCACTATCTCCAAACAGACCGAACTGAGCTCGACTTGAGCCTCTTCATCTAGGAGTACAAACAGGTGCGTCAAAAATGGTTTCTTAGACTATGGTGCATTACGCACAAACTATGCACATATCTTGCATCGAAACTAACATCGTCTCCAAACAGACCGAAGCGAGATTCCATATGACACACGTCATCTAGGAGTTCCATTATGTGCGTCCAAATTGATTTCTTAACATATGGTACGTTGCATGCAAACTGTGCAACTATCTTGCATCAAGATTAGCAATATATACGAACAGACCAAATCGAGCCTCCACTTGAGCCTCTTCAACTACGAGTACCATCGGGTGCGTCTAAAATGGTTTCTTAGCCTATGGTGCATTAGGCTTAAACGTGCACATATCTTCTACCAAAACTAACACTATCTCTAAATGAACCGAAGCAAGATTCCATATGATACAAATCATCAAGGAGTTGTATCAGGTGCGTCCTAATTGATTTCTAAGCATATCGTATGTTCCATGCAAACCATGCATCTATCTTGCATCAAGATTAGAACTATCTCCAAACAGACCGAACCGAGCATCCACTTGAGCCCCTTCACCTAGGAGTACCAACAAGTGCGTCCAAAATGGTTTCTTAGACTATGGTGCATTAGGTGCAAACTGTGCACCTATCTTGCACCGAAACTAACAATGTCTCCAAATGGACCGAAGCGAGATTCCAAATGACACACGTCATCAAGGAGTTCCATCGGGTGCATCCAAATTGATTTCCAAGCATATGGTATGTTCCATGCAAACCGTGCACCTATCTTCCATCAAGACTAGCACTATCTCTAAATAGACCGAACCGAGCCTACACTTGAGCCACTTCACCTAGGAGTACCAACAGGTGCTTCCAAAATGGTTTCTTAGACTTTGGTGCATTAGGCGCAAACCGTGCACATATCTTGCACCAAAACTAATACTATCTCTAAGCACACCAAAGCGATTTTCCATATGACACACGTCATCAAGGAGTTCTATCGGGTGTGTCCAAATCAATTTCTAAGCAAATGGTATGTTCAATGCAGACCATGCATCTATCTTGCATCAGATTAGCACTATCTCCAAATAGACCAAACCAAGCTTTCACTTGAGCCTTTTACCTAGGAGTACCATCGGGTGCGTCCAAAATGGTTTCTTAGCCTATGCTGCATTATGTGCAAACCTTGCACCTATCTTGCTCCGAAACTAACACTGTCTCCAAACAGACCAAAGCAAGATTTTGTATGACACACGTCATCTAGAAGTTCCATCATGTGCGTCCAGATTGATTTCCAAGCATTTGGTATGTTCCATGCAAACCGTGCACCTATCTTTCATCAAGATTAGCACTATCTCCAAACAGACCGAACCGAGCATCCACTTGAGCCCCTTCACCTAGGAGTACCAACAAGTGCGTCCAAAATGGTTTCTTAGACTATGGTGCATTAGGTGCAAACTGTGCACCTATCTTGCACTAAAAATAACAATGTCTCCAAATGGACCGAAACAAGATTCCATATGACACACGTCGTTAAGGAGTTCCATCGGGCGCATCCAAATTGATTTCCATACATATGGTATCTTCCATGCAAAGCATGCACCTACCTTGCATAAGGATTAGCACTATCTCCAAACTGACCGAACCAAGCTTCCACTTGAGCCTCTTCACCCAAGAGTACCAAATAGTGCGTCCAAAATGGTTTCTTAGACTATAGTGCTTTAGGCGCAAACTGTGCACCTATCTTGCACTAAAACTTACAATGTCTACAAACGGACTGAAGCAAGATTCCATATGACACACGTCATCTAGGAGTTCCATTGGGTGCGTCCAAATTGATTTCTAAGCATATGGTACGTTCCCTGCAAATCATGCACCTATCTTGCATCAGGATTAGCACTATCTCCAAACAGATCAAACGGAGCTTCCACTTGAGCCTCTTCACTAAAGTACAAACAGGTGCTTCCAAAATGGTTCCTTAGACTATGGTGCATTAGGCGCAAACCATGCAGATATCTTGCACCGAAACTAACACTTCTTCTAAATAGACCAGAGCAAGATTCCATATGACACACGTCATCTAGGAGTTCCATCGGGTGCATCGAAATTGATTTCCAAGCATATGGTATGTTCCATGCAAACCGTGCGCCTTTCTTGCATCAAGATTAGCACTATCTCCAAACAGACCGAACTGAGCTCGACTTGAGCCTCTTCATCTAGGAGTACAAACAGGTGCGTCAAAAATGGTTTCTTAGACTATGGTGCATTACGCACAAACTATGCACATATCTTGCATCGAAACTAACATTGTCTCCAAACAGACCGAAGCGAGATTCCATATGACACACGTCATCTAGGAGTTCCATTATGTGCGTCCAAATTGATTTCTTTCTCGCATGTGGCT